>NW_027531920.1:415630-416534 GCF_008692635.1 Crocuta crocuta
TTTTTTTTTTTCCTTACTTCTTGTCCCTTGACTTCTCTAGGTGGTGGTTGGCACTGACAAATCCTTTACCTACGATTTTGTGTTTGACCCCTCTACTGAACAGGAAGAAGTGTTCAATACAGCAGTAGCACCACTCATAAAAGGCATATTTAAAGGTAAGGCTATTATGTAATTCTACCGCTTCTCGAGCATATATTATGTGTCAGGCACTGTGCCTGGGTGCTGCAAATGTAGGAACGAATGAAACCTGAGCCCTGCCTTCAAAAAGCCCACAGCCTAGGAACTAACCCAGTATCATTTGTGAAAGTCTGTATCCTTGAGGCTAGTTTGATATTATATTTGTTTTGTGGGGTTCTGCTCATCTTTGCCTTGTATATATATTTTTGTTTGTTTGTCCTGGAACTCCATTAGATTCTAAGCATCTTTGAAGATGATCGGGATGCCAACTTACTTAAGGCCCATGTACTGCAAAGCCTGTTGAGGGATTAAGAGAAAAATTATATAGTTTCCAGGCCCAAGAGGAGTTCAAAGTCCAGGGGTAGGAGTGGAAGTGGATGACTACGTACATAATTTTAAATGCATAAATTTTTTTTAACCTTTTTGCACTTAACTTTAAGAAAAGACATTTTATTATTGTTATTTTTTTTTTTGGTGTTTATTTACTTTTGACTTTTGAGAGAGACAGAGACACACACAGAATCTGAAGCAGGCTCCAGGCTCTGAGCTGTCAGCACAGAGCCAGATGCGGGGCTGGAATCCACGAACCGTGAGATCATGATCTGAGCCAAAGTCGGAGGCTTAACGGAGTCACCCAGGCACCCCTAGAAAAAAACATTTAAAAGTTGAAAATACATAATAGAAGCAGTCCTGTTATAGAAGTAGCACTGCATTCAAGGTGGCATGA
>NW_027531920.1:417016-419728 GCF_008692635.1 Crocuta crocuta
AGGAGGCATGATAACTAAAAGGATGGCACTAATTCTGCTTGGGGGTTTGGGAAAGAATTTCACAGCACGAGGAATCTGTGAGATAGGTCTTGAATGATTAGTAGAATCCTTAGATGAAGAACGATATTTTCTAAAGCCCCTGAATACTCTGACCAGTTAATAATCTTCATTAAAGAAGCTAAGGTTTTAGTGTTGTTGAAGACTATAGCAGGGTTCTAAAGAAGGGAGCAGTGTCTGAGAAGTTATTCTTTTTTTAATGTTTATTTATTTTTGAGAGAGAGGGAGGGAGCGAGTAGGGGAGAGGCAGAGAGAGAGGAATGGAAGATCCGAAGCGGGCTCTGCACTGACAGCAGCAATCCCACTGTGGGGCTCAAACTCAAGAACGGTGAGATCCTGACCTGAGCCAAAAGGACACTCAGCCAACTGAGGCACCCAGGGACCCCTAATTTTTTTTTTAGTACAGAAGTTATTCAGGATTCAAAGCAGAGATCTGTGTAAAATAAGTAGGAGCATGGCACACCAGTCCCTTAAAGATGAAAGGCACATTTATATATCATCTAGTCTTATTTTGCAGCCAAAGAAAAATACTTTACAGCACTATCTCTAAGTGAACTTACAATGCCTATTTAAAATTCTTTTAAAAGGGGCGCCTGGGCGGCTCAGTCGGTTAAGAGTTCGACTTTGGCTCAGGTCATGATCTCACGGTTCGTGGGTTCGAGCCCTGCATCGGGCTCTGTGCTGACAGCCAGCTGAGAGCCTGGAGCCTGTTTTAGATTCTGTGTCTCCCTCTCTCTCTGACGCTCCCCTGCTCACACTGTCTCTGTCTCTCTGTCTCTCTCTCTCTCGGAAATAAATTTTAAAAAATTCTTTTAAAATAGGGATAGGGAACTCACTATCTCACAATAGGGGGTCCTATTGGTTCGATTTTGGACAACTGTAATTGGGTTAGATTATATTGAGATGAAATTTGCTTCCCTATATTTTCTACCCAGTGATGTTAGTTCATCCCTCTAGATAAATAGAAGCCTTCTTTCCAGGCACCAGCTGTTCACGTGTTTTGTTTTGTTTTCTTCCACCTTTAAAAAAAATTTTTTTAATGTTGTATTTATTGCTGAGAGAGCGAGAGACAGTGTGAGCAGGGGAGGATCAGAGAGAGAGGGAGACACAGAATCTGAAACAGGCTGCAAGCTCTGAGCTAGCTGTCAGCGCAGAGCCCGATGCAGGGCTTGAACCGACGNTTGGACTTTTGATTTCAGCTCAAGTCATGACCTTGCAGTTTGTGAGTTCAAGACCCAAGTCAGGCTCTGCACTGTCTGCTTGGGCTTCTGTCTCCCTCTCTCTGCCCCTCCCTTGCTCTCTCTCTCTCTCTCTGTCTCTCTCAAAATAAATAATAAACTTTAAAAAATTTTAAATATTAAGGCAATAATCTCAAACTTATAGAAATGTTGCAAAAACAGCATAAAGAATTTTTTTCCTGTATCATTTGAGATGAATTGTTGACCTGATACACCCTGAATATGTATGTATATTGGCTACAGTCAAAGACTTCCTCCGCATAACTACAATATAAAGATCAAAATCATGAAATTAGCATTGCTGTATTACTACCATCTAGTTCTCAGATTTCTTTCAAGTTTCACCATTTGTCCCAATAACGTCCTCTAGAGTAAAAGGATCTTGTTCAAAAACACTTGTTGTATATAGTTGTACTGCCTCTGTATAGTCTCTTACATTTTAAAGTTCTTTCAATCTTTTTTTGAAGATCACAGGCCAGTTATTTTGTAACCGGTTTATCAATTTGGTTTGTCTGATGTTTATTTATGATTAGATTCAGGCTGTATATCTTTAGTAGGAATATCACAGAAGTGGTGCTCTATTCTTCCCTTTGAATCTTATCAGACAGCACATGATGATTTATTTCATTACTGCTGATGTTCATTTCGGTCATTTGATTACAGTATTATCTGCCAGGCTTCTCCACTATAAAGTTAATCTTTATCCTATTTACACATTTGAAAGACAAATTCTATGATTCTGTCTAAGTCTCTTCTAATTAACCATCCCTCCTTTCCTTTGGTTATTTTAGAAACAATATGGTTCCCAGGCCTTCATTATCTGGTCATCTTCCTCAGAATGTGCCTTCACAGTTTAGTAAGAGTACTATGGTTCTACTTTTATCTTAACTTGCAAAACTATGAGATTTAAATTATAGTCTTAAGAGGCAATATAAGGGCCCCTGGGTGGCTCAGTTGGTTAAATGTCCAACTTCAGCTCAGGTCACGATCTCATGGTTCATGAGTTCAAGCCCTGTGTCGGGCTCTATGCTTACAACTCAGAGCCTGGAGCCTGCTTTGGATTCTGTGTCTCCCTCTCTCTCTCTCTGCCCCTCCCCCACTCATACTCTGTCTCTGTCTCAAAAATAAATAAAACACTAACAAAATTTAAAAAAAGAGGCAATGTAAAGTAGACAGTGATTCTGCTATATATACATCTGATTAACATTGCTCTCAGTTGCAAAGGCAAAGCCAATATTTTTTCACTCAGCTCAGTGGCGTCCTCTTGTACTCTGAATTCTGAATACCAGAGAGCCCTGAATATTTTGGAAAAAATACTAAAATTTGGTTTCCCAGTTACTACTATATACACATGTCTGTGGTATTGTAGTAGAAGATCACGGAATGTTATGCTTTTGCCCTGTAGTCGTGCCAGGTG
>NW_027531920.1:419845-423595 GCF_008692635.1 Crocuta crocuta
CAGGTGATACTAGCTATTTATTACAGTGGAAATCTTGATTTAACATCTTATGATCTTTAAGAAAATCAAGGTCTTCATTTAGACAAACAAGTTCTTTTAAAAGAAAAAAAGACCAAGGACATATATCACATTGAATTATACTAAAATGATGACATGTCTATAAGGAGCCTGATAATATGGTCCAGATGCACTCTGAGAGTTTAAATCCATTTTGTTGCCTTTTCATACGAAGACTGATAATCAAAAACATATGTGTTGGAATCCCTTCTATTTACGCAACTTCTACAACTTTCATTTAATTCCCATAATTTAGAATTGCTAGAAGTAGAATTATAAAGCTCTGGATGGCTTTTTGACAGTGACTGGCCACCTTCATTATCTCACTCATATTTTTATGTCTTTTTAAAAAAATCTTAATGTCTTTATTTTATTTTGAGAGAGACAGAGAGCGAGCCGGGGAGGGGCAGAGAGAGGGGGAGACACAGGATCTGAAGCAGGCTCCAGGTTCTGAGCTGTCAGCACAGAGCTCGATGNACACAGAGCTCAGAGCCTGCTTTGGATTCTGCCTCTCTCTTTCTCTGCCCCTCCCCTGCTCATGCTCTGTCTCTTTCCCTCAGAAATACATACATACATATTTTACTTCCTAGCTTTTATGGGTCATGACGAAGGGCACATATTCTGGGGCTGGTATTTTTCTTTGCTTGTTTGGACAAATGCAAAATCATGGCACCCATCTAAGTTTTCTCTATGTCTGCTAGTCCTAAGAGGCTTGTCTTAAGAGAGCAGTCTCAATTTTGTTGCAAATAATCACTGAAGGAAATTGAGTATATTGATGGATTGAAAATATTTATTTAAGCACCACTATCCACGTGACTTCTATTTTGCCAGGATACAATGCAACCGTCCTGGCCTATGGGCAAACTGGCTCTGGAAAAACCTATTCAATGGGAGGTGCATACACTGCAGAGCAAGAGAATGAACCAACAGTTGGGGTTATTCCTAGGGTAATACAATTGCTCTTCAAAGAAATTGATAAAAAGAGTGACATTGAATTTACTCTGAAAGTATCATACTTGGAGGTAAGTGATTTATCTTTAATTATACATAATTCAAATGTAACTTTGGGTAGAAAAAATGAATCCAAATCATGTTTTCCCTGGCATAACTTAAATTAGTAAATTGCATTTTTAGTAAATTACATTTTAATAAATTGATAGAGAAAATTTACTGGCTCAGTTGGATCTGGCTCCCACCCAGTTCTTTTCTTGTCAGAATAGTCTGTTTAATCTGATTGTTAGAGGAGTTGGCTTTGCCGTATAAAAAGATAATAGGAATTCTTTAATTCCAATTTGGTCTCTGCTGCTGATTCCCTGTGGAACATGCAGAAAAAATATTTGATTTCCCTTTACTGTTTTGAAACCTAAGTGATAATGCTTCTAGTTTCAGGAAGAACGTTATTATAAAAAGTGGGTGAAGTATTGAGCTGTGTATATGATAATAGAATGTGTTTATTCAACACATATGTATTAAATACCTACTGTGTTACAGGGCTTGTTCTAGGTAGTTAGGATATATCAGTGAACAAAACATAAAAATCCCTACCCTCATGGGGTTTTCATTCTGGTGACTATCACTATACAAGTAGATTGGCCAGCTATATCTAATCTATGACATCAAACATATGTTTAGGAAATTTATGGCTTCTGGGAGACTAGCTGGTTGGTTCCATAGCAGTGATATCTTTAACAAGTAATAATTAAACTTATATAATTTAAGCATGTATTCACATATATTGTATGTGAATACTTCATCCTGGAATTGAATCTTAATATGTTAATATGTATAGGGGGTATAGAGTTGGAAGATTGGGAGTCAAACATCATTAAGATTAGCCTTCTTGAATATCTTGATTAACCCAGTTGTAGTTAAGGTAATCAAATGTAAAAATTACTTAAGAACCTCGTATGCTAGGGACGCCTGGGTGGCTCCGTCGGGTAAGCGTCTGACTTTGGCTCAGGTCATGATCTCACGGTTTGCGGGTTCGAGTGCCACATTGGGGTCTGTGCTGACAGCTAGCTCAGACCCTGGAACCTGCTTCAGATTCTGTATCTCCCTCTCTCTCTGACTCACCCCTGCTCACACTGTCTCTCTCTCTCTCTCTCTCTCTCTCTCTCTCTCTCTCTCAGAAATAAGTAAAACATTTAAAAAAAATTAAAGAACCTCGTACGTTAAATAGTTGCAGCCATAATAGCAAACAAATACGGTGCTTACTATGTGCTCAACACTGTTCTAAGTTCTTAGAGTTCTGGGTTGTTGAAATATTGGGTGTCACTTCTCATGTTTGCTGCTCATTTCCACCCTCCACTAAGGACCCATTACTTAACATTTTGCCATTCAGGATGGTGATGCTGTCATGATACCATCAAAGAACTGAATTTGGGCACCCATGTAACTTTTCATTGTGTCCGCTATTCCCAAGAAACTGTCTTAAGAGAGCAGTCTCGATTTTGTTACAACTAGTATGTGAATTCATTCTTGTATCAAATGGTTACATGTAGGATTAAAGTCCTTTTCTTTATTATAAGAATAATATGTTATAAAATGTTTTAAATACAGGAAGTCACAAAGAATTTTAAAAATCACCCAAGATTANAAGAAATCTTGGATCTTCTATGCCCATCTCGTGAGAAAGCTTCACAAATAAATATACGGGAAGATCCTAAGGAAGGCATAAAGGTGTGTTTGTCTCTCATTTGATGTTACTGAAAAATGTTGACCCCTACTAACATTTACATCCCTTTTATTTGCCACTGTCCTTGTACATGTNCTCAGTCTTTGTGATTTTGAGTGATCTTAATCTTTGTTAATTTAGAATTCCTAGATGGGAGCTCTTGTGGGGAAGGAAGTTTTATCATCTTCCTCTTACGTATTTCTCTTTTTTATTTAAATTCAAGTTAATATAGTATAGTATTGGTTTCAGGAATATAATTTGGTGATTTATCACTTACATATAACACCCAGTGCCCTCCTTAATACTCATCACCCATTTAGCCCAACCACCCACCCCACTCCCCAAATAAAATAAGGTAAAAACAGGGAAGGAGGCAAACCATAAGAGATTCTTAAATACAGAGAACAAACTGATGGTTATCTTCCTGTTACCGTTTGAAGGAATGTTAATATCAATTAAATATTTATTATATACAGAGTTCTAACAATGGGCTATTTAGTACAGTACCCACTGGCCCCAAATAGCTATTTAAAATTAAAAGTACTANGCCCTAAATAGCTATTTAAACTTAAAAGAACTAAAATATAGTGAAATTTATATATATACATACATATATATATATTTTTTTTATTTCTAGGAGAGAGAGAGAGACAGCGTGAGCAGGGGAGGGTCAGAGAGAGANTTGAAATCCGTAAGTACCATAGGAAGAAGAGGTCACTTCTTTGAGAGGCTTCTGTCATATGGTTTAGATGCAAGATGAGGCGCTGAACAGAAAATCCGAGGCAAAGTTGGGAGTTTTGTATACAGGAGTGGACAAAATCCAGAAGCTAGTATCGAAAACACACAGAGCTTGGATCTAGCTCCAGCCTGAGTATTCAGGAGTGGAGAATCCAAAGCTGGAGGTGGATGAGTCTATATAACTTGGGAAAATTTGGTAAAGTAATATCTTACCCATCTTCTTTTCCTTCTTCTCTTCCCTGCATGGAAAGTTGAAGGTTTAGGGAACAGGTAAAAGAGGA
>NW_027531920.1:423708-431890 GCF_008692635.1 Crocuta crocuta
ACTTACTTGAAAGCCTGAAAATTTTGGTATACAGGGAGACAATTTGGATAGTAGGGATAAGAAACCTGGGCAAAATGCGTGCTATCACCAGAAAGAATATTGGTACTGAGCCAGGTTTTGACCCAGTTCCAAGATCTTTTATATGCATGCCAAGACAGGAATTAAATCCCAAGCATTATCTGAGGTAAAATTTTCAGTACAAAGAAGTGTGAGTTTCTGGCTTAAATTAGAGTGGGTAAGAACAAGTTTGTCAAGACTCTTCAGATGGGATAGATGGAATAGAAGTAGAGAGAAAAGAAATAAGGGTATCCTTGTAGGAAGGAGCAGCTTAAGTAGGAAAGCAGGAAATATACTCTTGGGAGTAATAAGACTACACCAGTTTGTGTGGATTAGAGGATTTGGGTTGAGAATTAATAGATGTGTTAGGACCAGATTATGAAGCCAGGCTAGAGTTTCATGTGTTCCATCCCTGTGAACAGTTTATAAGTGGGGTTGGTATGGCCACTTTTACCAAAATTTTATCTTAATGTGTATATCTTTCCACTGTGTTAACTCCTGGAGGTTAGGGAAGTGTCTTAAAAATCTCCTTGGGGGCGCCTGGGTGGCTCAGTTGATTAGGCGGCTGACTCTTAATTTCGCCTCAGGTCATGATCTCATGGTTCTCTGTCAGCGTGGAGCCTGCTTGAGATTCTAGCTCTTCCTCTCTCTCTGCCCCACCCCCACTCGTGTGTGCATGCAAACTCTCTCTCTCTCAAAATAAATGAACTTTAGAGAAAAATCTCCTTGGATCCTCATTATGTAGCACAGGACTTAGTAATTTGGTGACATTTTAGGAAGCAGGATTGTAGGGAGACTAAAGAGAAGTGGATTGAAAAGGAGACAGACTAGGATGAGGAAGACCAGTTGGAGAAACTTTGCCTTATTCTTCATGCATGAAGTTAAGATCGGTATGGACTAGGCAAGTAGATATGGAAAGGAAAAGGAAATGATGGATGCAAAAGAAAAATGACTAGGAGCTGCTTATAGATGAGACATGGAGAAATGAGAGAAAAAGGTGAATCTGAGGTTTTGAGAACAGAGATAATAATAGAAGTGGAGAAGTAGCAGAGAGAATCAGTGTTGGTGGAAGGAAGAGGAGTTTGGTTTTTAATTCACTGTTTTCAAAGTGTAAGTAGCAGGCAATTCGAAATGAAGGACTAGAAATTAGGGCCACAGAGACAGGTTTGGGAGCTATGAAGTAATAATAGCATATTTGGGCTAGAAGAGACATTATAATCATCT
The DNA here is from genome assembly GCF_008692635.1 of Crocuta crocuta. NCBI lineage: Eukaryota > Metazoa > Chordata > Mammalia > Carnivora > Hyaenidae > Crocuta > Crocuta crocuta. Next base: position 424,990 of record NW_027531920.1, read on the forward strand.
AGGTCAATCTCCAGAGGCTCCAAGAGACTTTAACTTGTACAAATTCTCTTGGGTGGATATGTTCCAAGCCTAAGACTCTATTTTCCTGATATTTCCACCAGTGAAAATGAAGTATAAAACAGATCAGAGGAGGAACATAGAGTCACATGGAGAAAGTAGCAAAGAGAAATACCCTAACTATTTGCGTTGCCCTTGTGGTTCTTGGAGCCAAAGCTGACCTTAACTTGGGGGCTCTCCGGAAGTCACCTATCCATTGCTTTGTCCTCAAATCTAGAGATCTCTTCTAGTTCCAGTATTGTCTGGAACCCTTGGTTTGGAAGTCCCTAGGGGAGACTGGAGACCTTGGTTTGCAGTGATCACAGAGTTGCTAGTTAAAATAGTCCTCATTACCACAACTGTTCTATTTGTTGAGGTTCTCTTAGAACATGAAAGCAGTACTTTTTTAAACTCCCAACCCCTGTATATCTAATGAAGTATTTAAGGTGGAATCGTAAATAAAGAAGGTTGAATCTTAAGGAAAGTTTTTTCTTTCTCTGAATTAGATCGTGGGACTCACTGAGAAGACTGTTTTAGTTGCTCTGGACACCGTTTCCTGTTTGGAGCAGGGCAACAACTGTAGGACTGTGGCCTCCACAGCTATGAACTCCCAGTCATCCCGATCTCATGCCATCTTTACAATCTGCATCGAGCAAAGAAAGAAAGGTGACAAGTAAGTTACAGTTACAGCTTCCAGAGTCAACCTTTTCAACTTAGTTCAACTGAAGTTGAGTATTAAGTTGCTTCTTCAGCTGATTTGACGAATCCTCGGAGATCAGTACTCTGAGCACTAGTAACCAGTGGAGCCATTTGGGCTGACTTGGAAGAACACGAGAGCCAGCAGGTCAGCTCTGACACTCAGCTACCCTCACGCTCATGTACCATTCTCACTGGTGTCTTCTTGTCATCACAGGAATAGCAGCTTTCGCTCCAAGCTGCATCTTGTAGACCTTGCCGGATCAGAAAGACAGAAGAAAACCAAGGCTGAAGGGGACCGTCTGAAAGAGGGTGAGAGAAATTAAGACTACAGTTGTAGATGAAAACTTCCAGTACTCTTATTGGGTTGCTGCTGCCTTGACTGAAATATTTCAGTTCGTATTCTAACAGTAGCTGCAGTTCAAGTTTGAGGCTGATTTCAGAAATAGTGAAACATTGTTTCTTTCCCTTGCACTCATTTTCTAATGTAGGGATGAGGTTTGGATCTGGCCCTGGGTTTGATTTCATCTGGTCCAGGCTAGTTTTAGTTTTTGTTCTGTTTTGCCCCCCAGCTACTTATGATTAAAATCAGTACCCTGATTCTGTCATCTCAAGTACTCACCGTTCTTCTCGGACACTGTCACCTATATGCCTCATCAGTATGGTTTCCAGATGTTCATTTAAGTTGTTGGATATACGCAATGAAGCTCCTAAGGCTGAAAGAACCGCGTGGAGTATGCTATTAGACACCTTTGTCTAGCATGATAGTGGCCTGGTAATCTGCATGCTTTGGGAATGATCTTTCAAATGATTATTAATCTAGCTAACAAAAATTAACAACCAGCTCCTCTTTCTTCTCAATGTTGTACCTAAGGATCTCATAAAAGATTTTGCCAAATGCCTTGCCACAGTTCAGGTATACTATGTCTGCCATATTTCTCACAGCTACCCGTTCAGTAACAATACAAAAAAAGAAATAGGGGCACCCGGGTATCTCAGTCAGTTGAGCATCTGACTCTTGGTTTCGGCTCAGGTCATGGTCTCAGGGTTGTGGGATTGAGTGGGCCCTGTGTTGGACTCCATGCTTAGCTTGGGATTCTCTCTCTCTCTTCCTCTGCCCCTCTCCCTCACTCACATGTGCTGTCTCTCTCTAAAGAATTTTAAAAAAAAGAAACAAGGATTAGCCTAAATTGACTTCTTTGTGGATTCAGGCTGCCTTCTAGCGCTTATTTTTCCGTTCTTGCAAGCCATCCCTGTGATATTCCATCCTGTAATAATCTAGAAGACTCATATCAAGCTTACTGGTCTGAAATTTATAGAATTAACTTCTACCTCTTTTTTTCTTGAAAATTGAAATTGCATCTGTCCAGTCTTCTTGAACATCTTACTCTGTGCTTCCTCAAAGATCATTGACAGAGCTTCAGCATTCTCATTGAAATTACTCTCACTTTCCTTGGTAATATTCTTCTGGCCCAAGATATTTGAACTCCTATTAAAGTAGTTCAGTTCTCACTTACTACCTCTTTACTCATATTGGGCTTCAGTTCCCTCTTGGGAACTGAGAAATCAGAAGCAAAAATAGTAATTGAGGAATTTTACCTCTGTCATATATCATTATTATACTGATGGCAAAGGGCAGAGACCTATTTCTTCCTCATTCAGCTTTTTGTTCTGAATGCATTTGAAAGTGCCCTTTTTGTTCTGTGTTTGCACTGTGAGATTTAACCTTTTTAATACTATTTTTAAAGGTCCTTCTGCCTCTGTCTTTTTTTAGGTTTACAGTTCTGAGGTTTTTTTTAACAGCTTTATTGAGATATAATTCACATACCATAAAAAAAATCACTCATTAAACTATACATTTTGTGAATTTTAGTACATTCACAGAGTTGTGCAACCATCACCACAATCTAATTTTAGAACATTTTTATCAACCTCAAAAAGAAACTCCATACCAATTAGCAGTCACTCCCCACTCCCACCCCCTTCTCTAGCCCTAGGCAACCATAACCTGTATTTCATATAAATATAGTCATAGGATATGTGGTCTTTTGGGAGTGGCTTTTTTCACTTAACAATGTTTTCAAGGCTTTCCATCCATGTTGTATAACATGTATCACCACTTCATTCCTTTGTATTGCTGAACAATATTCTATTATGTGACTATATTAATATGTTACTATTAATTATTAATATGTATTCATATATATTTATCCACTGATGGACATTTGGGTTGTTTCCACTTTTAGTTATTATGAATAATTCTGCTATGAGCATTGATGTACAAGTTTTCAAGTGGGTGTATGTTTTCATTTCTCTTGGGTCTATACCTAAGAGTGGAATTGCTGATCATATGGTAACTCTGTGTTCAACTTTTTGAAGAACTGCCAGACTATTTTTCACAACAACTATACCACTTTAACTTTCTTAGGATTGTTATTTTTAGAAATCTAATTCTAATTCTCAAAATAGGATTCTAATTCTTCTATATTCTTACTTTTATTATTTCTTTTTGTTTATTTTATTTATACTTTTCCCCCATTCTTTTCTTTTTAGTTTTCTATTTTTGAGAGAGAGAGGGTGCAAGTGATCAAGGAACAGAGAGGGAGAGAGAATCCCCCAAGGGGCAGAGAGAGAGGGAGAGAGAGGGAAGTGGGGCTCGCCTAACATGGGGTTTGAGCTCACCAACCGTGAGATCATGACCTAAGCCAAAGTTGGATGCTTAACCAACTGAGCTACCCAGGCAGCCCAGTTATTTTTTTAATTGTAGCCATCCTAGTGGGTGTGAAGTGATAACTCATTGCAGTTTTGGTTTGCATTTCCCTGATGGCTAATGATGTTGAGCATTGTTTCATGTGCTTATCAGCAATTTGTATATCTTCTTAGAAAAATGTTCATTCAGATTCTTTGCCCATTTTTTAATTGGGTTATTTATCTTTTTATGGTTGAGTCATATGTGTTCTTTATACTAACTCCTTATCAGTTTATGTGTGTTATGGATACTAACCCCTTATCAGATACATGCTTTGCCAATGTTTTCTCCCATTCTCTGGGTTATGTTTTTACTTACTGATGATATCCTTTGAAGCACACAATTTTAAAAAATTTGATGACATCCATTCATATGTTTTTTTCTCTTATTGTGTGTTTGGTGTCATATCTTTAAAAAAAATGCCTAATCCAAGGTCACAAAGATTGATGCTTGTTTTCTTCTAGGAGTTTTGTGGTTTTAGATGCTCTATTTAAGTTTGATCCATCTTGAGTTAATCTTTATATATGGTGTGAAGTGGCAGTCCAAACTTCAGTCTTCTGCATGTAGATATTCAATTATCCCTGCTTCATTTGTTGAAAAGACTATTCTTTATCACGAAATTGTCTCGGCATCATTGTCAAGAACAATTGGAGACTCAATTCTATTCCACTGATCTGTATGTCTCTCCTTATGCCAGTACTATACTATCTTGATTAGTGTAACTGTGTAGTAAGTTTTGAAATCAGGAAGTGTGAGTGCTCCAACTATGTTCTTTTTCAAGATTGTTTTGGCTATTCTGGGTCCCTTGCATTTCCATATGAATGTTGGGATCAGCTTGTCATTTTCTGCAAAGAAGGCAGCTGGGATTTTCATACGGATTGTGTTGAATCTGTAGATCAATTTAGGAAGCGTTGCCATCTTAATGTTAAGTTGTTCAATTCAAGAACCTCAAATGTCTTTCCATTCATTCATTTAGATCTTCTTAAAAATCTTCAGTACTTTTTTTAAACTTTCAGGTTATAAGTTTTACGCTTGTTAAACTTATTCCTAAATATTTTATTCTTTTCAATGCTGTTGTAAATGGAATTTCATTTTCAAATTGTTTATTGAGATTTGTATAGTGATCTTGTATCTGCAACTTTGCTGAACTTGTTAGTTCTAAAAGGTCTTTCTTTAATGGATTCTCTAGGATTTCTATAAACAAGTTCATGTCGTCTTGTGAACAGATATAATTTTACTTCTTCCTAGCTGGTCTGAATGCCTTTATTTCCTTTTCTTGCCTCAATGTCCTGGCTAGAACCTCTAGAACAATGTTGAATAGAAGTGGTGAGAATGAATATTGTTGTTTTGTTCCTGATTTTAGGGGAAAAGCACTCAGTCTTTTACTATTAAAAGTATGATGCTGGCTGTGGGTTTTTCTTTTCTTTTAAAAAAAACTTTTTTTAACGTTTATTTAGATTTTGGGGAGGCAGAGGGGCAGAGAGATAGGGAGACACAGAATCTGAAGCAGCTCCAGGCTCTGAGCTGTCAGCACAAAGCCCAATGTGGGGCTTGAACCCACGAACCGCGAGATCATGACCTTAGCCAAAGTCAGACACTTAACCGACTTAGCCACCCAGGTGCCCCAACTGTGGATTTTTCACAGATGCCCCTACCAGGTTGAAGAATTTCTGTCTCCACCTAGTTTGTTGAGTGTTTTTATCATAAGTTTGTCAAATACTTTTTCATCATCAATTGACATGATCGTAGTATAAAAATACTTCATTATTCTGTTGATATGTTTTATTGCATTAATTGATTTTTGGATATTAAACCAATCTTGTTTTCCTAGAATAAACCTAATTTGCTGTTTTTGTATATTTAGTGACTTTCTTGGACTAATTCTGTAATTTCCAATAATGTACAGTCACAGAAGGTTAGTGGTTAGCTAACGATTGGTCTCCGATTTCCTTAAATGCCTGGAACTATAACTTTTCCAGCATTTGCCTAGGGCTCTGTGTTAGGTGTTGGGGCTTGTCCCTAACACTCAGATTTGTTACAACTCTGTCTTAGTCACTTCTTGAACTGGGCCTCAAAGTCAGCCAGGGGTACAAAATAAGGGTTTTTTAGGTCTTTCCTGTCATTTTTAGGTCTTTCCTGGGCATGCACACAGCTTTCTAGATCTCCAGAAATATATCTGAGCTTTTTAAAGCCCCCTGTGGATACTTCATTCCCAGATCTTCCTTTTAAGTTTTCAAGAAGGCACTTCTTTAACTGTGGCTATTAAGTTTGGTGTGTATCATCACCAGATATTTTTCTTTACATAAATGTGCATGTACATGTAGTAATATATTTGTTATATGCCTTTAAAATTTTTAGTATTGCTAACTAAATTGTTTTTCCTTTGAATTACACAAGTAATACATGGATAAATTCCTAGTATAAAAACACAAGCAATGCAGATGAAGATAAAAGCTCCCCCTTGATTTACTTTTCAATTCTAATCTAGGGATAACTACTTTCATCTGCCTGGTTTTTAAATTGATGTTTCCCTGTTGTTTTTAAAGACAAATGCTGTCATACTGCATATATTATTTTTCAACTTCCTTTTGTCTCTTAATAAGGTATCTTTGAAATCTTTTGTGTCACTATATAAATCTGCCTCATTTTTAGAACTGCTATATAGAATTCTACAATGTACAAAGTCTACTGTGTTTAACTATTCCTGTTTTGAATGACATTTAGGTTGTCCAATTTCTAGCTATTGCAAAATGATACCGCAGTCTATAGTCTTGAATATGATACATACTTGAGAGTATTCTCTAGATTAGATACTGGGAAGAGGAATTGCTAAGGTGAAGGACATGCTCATTTGAGATTTTAAATACTGCTAAATATTGTTCTCCAAAATGCCTGTCCCAGTATGCTTGCTACCTATACTATATGAGAATGTTTCCCTGTACTGTTGACAGTATTCATATCATTGACCTTTTTATTTTTGTCCATCTTGAACATTGCATGCCATTTTTAAAATTTATATTTCCCCCAATGGCTTGTGAAATTGAACATTTTTTTTTTCATGTTATTGGCCATTCTCTTTCCATTTCTGTGAATTGCCTGTTCATACCCTTTGCTTATTTTTTTTTCTTTCAGGATATATTTCTCTTGTTGACTTTAGAAGTTGTTTATATATTCCAGATATTAATACCTTGTTGCATATATTACATACATTTTTCTCAGTCTCATTTTTTAACTTTGTAATCTTTTCATTCATGTTTTCCTGATTTTTTTCTTGAGGTAAAATTTATATACAATAAAATGCACATATTTTACTGCTAGGAATTTACCCAAGGGATACAGAAATGCTGAGGCATAGGAGCACGTGTACCCCAATGTTCATAGCAGCACTCTCCACAATAGCTAAAACATGGAAAGAGCCTA
>NW_027531920.1:432020-436487 GCF_008692635.1 Crocuta crocuta
TGGAAACTAATTTGACAATAAACTATTTGTAAAAAAAAAAAAAGATAAAAAATAAAATGCACATATTTTAAATGTTTAGTTTGTTGAGTTTTGATAGTTGTGTATGCACTTGTGTAACTATCGCCCAAAACATGATGTGAAACATTTCCATCTATTCCAGAAAGTTCCCTTGTACCCCTTTCCAGTCAATCCATCCTACCCATTTTACATCTTAAGCAACCACTTTCTTTCTGACTTCTGTCACCATAGATTAATTTTGCATGTTCTTAGACTTCATATTAATGGAATCATATCATTTTTATGTGCCTGGCTGCTTTTGTTTACCATAATGTGGTTAGTTGTAGGCTTTTTTTGAGATTTGTCTGTGTTCTTGCTTTGATTAATGATGTGTTCCACTGGGTTGCTGAGTAGTATTCCATTATATGATTATACCACTCTTTGTTTTTCTATTCTCCTTTAGATGGAAATTTGGCATATTTCCAGTTGTTAACTATTATGAATAAGGCTGCCTTGAGCATTCATGTACAGGTCTTTTTGTTAATAGATGTTTTGATTTCTCTTGGGGTAAATACCTAGGAGTAGAAGAGGTAGATGTATGCTTACCTGTATAAGAAAATGCCTAATAGTTCTCTAACATAGTTTGTACCATTTCATAGCCCAGCAATGTATGAGAGTTCCAGTTCATCACAATCTTAGCAACATTTCAGTGACTGTCAACTGGTGTCCCATCATGGTTCTATTTTGCATTTCAAAAATGACAATCTTGAAACTCTTTTCATGTACTTACACTGTTTATGTATCTTATCTTAAAGTGTCCATTCAGGTCTTTTACCCATTTTAACAAATAGAGTTATTCATCATTTTATTGATGGTTTGTGAGAGTTCTTTATATATTCTGGACCCAAATGTCAGATAATGTATATTACAAACATTCTTTTACAATCTGTGGCTTGTCTGTCTTTTTAATGATGTTTTTGGATGAGCAGAAATTTTAATGTTTATGAAGTGCAGTTTCTCATTTCGTTCTGTTAATGTTTAGAAAAGCTCTAAAAGCTTTTAGCACTAAAGCTTATGTCCTGTCCATGAAATCTCTGCCTACCCAGAATCACGAAGATAATCTCCCATGTTTTCCACTTGAAGTTTTATAGTTTTAACTTTTACATTAGTTTTGTAATCTATCTTGAATTATTTTTTGGTTCTAAAGTGAGATAGGGGTTGAGGGTCATTCCCCCAACCCCACATGGATATCTGGTTGTTCTAGCACCATTTTATTAAAGAGAAAGTCCTTTTACCCGCTGACCTGACTTAGTATCTTGATATATTGATTTGAAGATGCATGTGTACTATTTCTGGACTCCATTCTGCCCTATTAGTGTATCTGTTTATTCTTAAGCCCTTTAATAGGTGTAGTTTACAGTATATTTTAATCTCTGGGAGGGCAAGTTTCTCCTTACTGTTCTTTTATCAGAACCAGTTTGATTATTTTCTCTTCCAGATGACTTTCAGAATCAGGCTGTCAAGTTCTATGAAAAATTCACAAATTTCACAAATTCTGAATTCAATTTATAGATTAACTTGAGGAGAATTGTGCCTACCCCTCCAGGAGCATGATCTCTTCATTTTTATACAAGTCTTCTTTTATGTCTTTCAGTGAGCTTTTATAGTTTTCTTAATATAATTCTTACACCACCTACCTTGGTAGGCATATTCTGGAGTATTATAGTTTGTGTTCCTATTTTGAATATCCCTTCTTCTATTTTATTTTTTAATCCTGTCTAGGAAAAGTGTTAATTTTCAAATTTTGGTCTTGTATCTTACATTGCTGAATTGGTTTCTTCATTTCCTCATCATTTGACAGTTGCGTTTCTTGGGTTTTCTAGGTAGGTATTTGTATTATTTTCAGGTTGACACTTTGGCCTCTTCCTAACGTACTTTATTTCNTTTTTTTACTCTAGCCAGAATGTTGCCCGTGTTTCAACTTTAATTATCAGTACACCTCTGGCAGCCATCCTTTGTCAAGTTAAGGACATGACTTTTCGTTCCTACTTTGCTAAGAATTACATATTTTTAAAATAAGAAATGAGTGTTGAGTTTATCATGAGAATTAATGATCATGTAGTTTTTCTTCTTTTAATCTATTGTTAGAGTGAATTGTAAAAATATCTTTTGTATCACTGAATCATCCCCAATTAACCATTTAAGTTATTCTTTCTGTACACTGCTGGGTGTCATGTAGTAATTTTCAATTTAGGACATTTACATATATGTTCCTAAGAGAGAGTGGCCTGTAACTTTTTTTGTATGTGTGCCTCTCTTGTCCACTTTTGGTTTGAAGGTTTTGCCAACTGTATAAAATCAGTTATGAAGCTTTTGACTTCTGTGGTCTGGTACAGTAACATGGGAATTATCTTTGAAGTTTGCTTGAATAATTAGATTTCCTATACCTGGAGTCAGTTTTGATCATTTATATTTTCTTAGAAAGGTATTTACTTTGTCTAGATTGTCAAATTTATTGACATAATTTTGCATATGGATTTATTTTATAGTTTTAATCTCTAAATCTCTATATCTGTAATTATGTCTCTACTTTTAGTTCATTTTTTTATATATTTTCTTTTTTTCTATCGCATTTGACATTTGTTAATTAACTCTCCTTTTTTTGTTTTTTTTCCTGTCTATTAATGACTTCCTCCTCCATTTGTTGTACTTTGTTATATTTTTTTGTATTGCTTCCTGAGCTGAAAGCTTAGTTCTTCTCTTCTCTCTCTCTTTTTTTTAAGCTTTTCAAGAAGTCAGGAGGGCATAATGAACACCCCACGTACCTGTCATACAGTTTCAACAATGAATAATTTATGACCAGTCTTGTTTCATTTGTATCCTAACCATGTTCTCCCACTGATATTATTTGGAAGCAAGTCCCAGATATATTTTTTTATTTATTTTAGTTTGTATCTGGAAAAAAACTCTTTTAAGACTATAATCACCTAAAAATTAATGATAATTAAATATCTTGTCAGTGTTCGAGTCTCCAATAGTCTCATCAATTTTATTTATTTAGATCAGGATCTAAACAAAGTCCACACATTGCTCCTACTTGATAGGTCTTTTAAGTCTCTTTTAATCTGTGGGTATCACCTCCATCTCTCTTTGCCCCTCAACTTCCTGGAATACTTATTGAAGAAACCGGGTTGTCTGATAGAATTTCCCATAATCTGAATTTTGCTGATTGCATCCCCATGTAGTTTTAACATGTTTCTCTTTCCTCTGTATTTCCTACAAATTGGTAGCTGGATCTAGAGCCTAAATGACTTTCAGGATAGACTTTTCTTTTTTTCCTTTTATGCATACCATTTGATTATTTCTCTTTTGGTAGCATAGCTCACTTGTTTTCAATTGTTCTCTAAAGAGATACATTTAAAACTATACATTTTCCTCTAAGTACCACTTGGATATGGTCTTATAATTTTGAGAAATAGTCCTCTATTAATTTCTAAATTAGGTAATCATACTGCCTTTTCCATTTTTCCTTTAACCTAAGAGTTATATAGAATGTGTTTCTACATATCCTATTATTGCTTATTTCTGATATATTGCATTATGATCAATAAATGTGTGTGATTTCTGATTTTTGAAATTTGACCTGATTCTTGTTTGGTCTTTGTTGATATTCCCATGTGTATTTGAAAAAAGTGTTTTCTGTTGGGTATGTGGTTCTATATGTGCCTATTAGATAAACTCTCTAATTATATTATTCAGATCTTTCATGTTCTTTCTTGTTATTTGCTTAATATGTTATTTTGTCACAACATGACCAAGGATTTGTCAGTTTCTCCTTGTATTTATTTACACATTAGATATATGCATATATATGTATTTTATGCATTATATATGTACACACGCATATTTTTTTTACAAATAGTTTATTGTCAAATTGGTTTCCATATAACACCCAGTGCTCATCGCCACAAGTGCCCTCCTCCATGCCCATCTCCCCCCTCCCCCCCACATCCATCAGTCCTCAGTTTGTTTCTCAGCATTCAAGAGTCTCTCATGGTTTGCCTCTCTCCCTTTCCCCCACCATTTCCCCCCTTCTTCTCCCCCATGGTCCTCAGTTAAGTTCCTCCTAATCCTCCTATATGTACACACGCACATTTTTGCAGCTATTTTTCATTGAAGTATAGTTGACATACAATGTTATATTAGTTTCAGGTGTACAACTTAGTGATTCAACAATCCTATACATTACTCAGTGCTCACCATGTAAGTGTGGTCACCATCTGTCACCATATAGTGTTATTACAATTATATATTTTGAAGCTATGTTGCTAGCTGCATGAAGTATCATGTCATATATCTTCTCAGAGGCTTGTATCTATTTTGTCTGATTGTTTTTTCACCTACTTTCTCTCTGTTAGCCTTTGCCTGGTATACGTTTTTGCATCCCTTATCAAAATCATGTAGCTTGAT
>NW_027531920.1:436526-445566 GCF_008692635.1 Crocuta crocuta
ACCCCAACCAATTACCATGGACATTGTCCCAAAGCTTTCTCGTGTTTGCTGATTCCCCTACAAGTGTGCACTACCCCTAGAGTTGGTGCCACCTTGTCACAGCAGTTCTCTCATATATGTATTTTTTTCTTCTGTTAGTTTTATACATCTGCTTTCAATCTCTGAAGAATTTTGCACTCTCGAGCCCACCAGTGATATATTCACACGTGCTTAGTGGTTTCTTACGTGGCAGCATCTTCAAAGCCTTTTAGGGGCTCTCAAAGGAATTTCACTCAATTGCATTAGAGTTTTGCATACACATTCCAGGTTACCCATTTTAGCTTCACAGCTTCAGTTTCCTCATTTGTAAAATAGAACTCAAATATACACATACCCCCACAGAGATGTGAGGATTAAGTGAACTCATATATGTAAAACATGCAATGTAATTCCTGGTATATACTAGCCTCTTAATAATCACCAATTCTATCTCCTGTGTTTTACTTGCTCTGGATGGTGGTTAATAAGGAGTATAGGGGCCCTACTGATACTTCTAGATAAGCCCAGCTGAACTAAGGACACTAGGGAGCTTGCTAGGGTGCTTGTCAACATTTTAGGTAGATTTTGAGGGTGAAAGAGGCTTCAGGGTATGACTTGTCCTAGCAGAAGTAAGTTTTCTTTAGTTAATAAAATATCATTCCCAAAGCCAAGCTCCCCACTATCAGAAGGAATCATCTTCTACCTATTGAGAGCTAAGAAAGTTGCTAGCTGCTCTTGGATATTTTCAGTGGGTGGATATGGCCCATCAGAATTTTGTTGCATACTGCATTATTAGGGGTGGAGGAAGGCGGTGTACTCAAGTAGATTTGATTTGTGAGGCAAAGAAGTTTATGATAAAATCATGGCCTCAGATCAAGTGGGAGATGCCATTAGCTGAAGGGAAATTAGCAAGAAAAGAAGACATAGGTATATAGAGAGCAGACTGCAAAGAGAAAGGTAATAAGTTTGATTTTAGACCTGCCAGATTTGAAATGCATGTTAGAAAAATCCAGAAGGAAATGGGAAAATCAGAACTAGAGCATAGAAGCAACATCTGGTGGGGTTGGGGAGGGCGTGCCTAGCCGGCTCAGTCAGAAGAGGATGTGACTTTTGATCTTGAGGTGGTAAATTTGACCCCCAGGTCATAAGTTCGATCCCCACACTGAGTGTAACTATCACTTAAATAAATAAAACATTAAAAAAAAGAAGCAACATCTGGGCTGGAGATAAATCTTTGGAATCTATGGGTGAAGTTGCCCATGGAGAGTTGTATAGAGCAAGACTAGATAACAAGAGAGCCAACACTAAATATTAGGAGCACTAATATATAAGAGTCAGAAGTAAATGAGCCAATTAAAGCAGGTGAAGAGACACGCAGAATAGTAGTAGCTTAAAAGCCAAGGTAAGAGTTTCTAGAAAAGAGGGATTGTTACCTGTGTCAGATGTTTCAGAGTGATTACATAAGATAAGGACTGAAAAGAGTCAGAGGGATTTGCCCATTGAGGTTTTTGGTCATCTTTGCATCTGACAGGTGTGGTGGGGAGTAGGCGTGAAATTAACTACTGTCTTGAATGTGGTGTTTATCTTATCCATTCATTTCCTTATTCTTGTATCCCTTAACAATATGTAGTGATAATGTATGTGTTCTTTTGTCACTGGTGTTTTGTTTTTCGTTTTCACTCAATGTTATGTTTGTGAGATTCATTCATCCTGATACTTAGAGCTCTGCTGTAAGTTTTTTAAACTAGAGTCTTGGGTTTTGGTATTGTAAAATCGTATCAGTTAAAAGAAAATGATCACTTTGCCAATATTTATTCCTATGATTCTCCTATTTTTTGTTTATTAGCAAAGAGAAGGATGTTGAAGGATAGTTGCTTTCTTCAGGAGGATCTAGTTTCTGATTTTAATTGGAATGGTTTTGGTGTTTTAATATTTGGAATGATAATTGCTACTGGTTTTGGTAAATAGTGTTTAATTAATTCTTTTAGTTCCCGAAAGTCTTTTTTATGCTGTACTTAATCACCTAGAGAGCTCTTTTTTTTTTTTAATGTTTTTTTATTTTGGAGAGAGAGAGAGAGCAAGCAGGGGAAGGATAGAGAGAGGGAGACACAAAGCAGGCTACAGGCTCCGAGCTGTCAGCACGGAACCCAATGTGGGACTCAAACTCATGAACCGTGAGATCAGACCTGAGCCAAAGTCAGACGCTCAACCAAGGCATTGAGCCACCCAGGTGCCCCTAGAGAGGTCTCTTTTAAGCTCAAGTTGTCTGTTTCTCTCAGCAACCCTGTTTCATTAGAGGCCTGCTCTAAGTGTTCTGCTTGTCTTTCATTTGGGGTCCCCTTATGTGGATTGTTATTTTCCTTTGTCTGCTCATTGGAGCTCAAGTGTCTTTAGTCCCAGCAGCTGTGTGAGTGGAAAGGGCACGGGGGTTTCTGCCCATGAACCAGCACTGTACCAGTGAGCGTGTTGTCATGCCAGGAAGCTTCTCACACCATTGGGAGGTATCAGGAGGCAGCCTGTCTGTACTCTTGTTCCCTAGTGCTGTCCTTGTTTCAAGGTGGAAAGCACCCAACCTAACTCTTCAGTTTCTTCTCAGCATTTTCAGATCCAGAAACACCTGGCATACTCACATAGACAATATTGACCAGTCCCTAGGAGTTCATAGAGTCCTGTAGGCCAAGCCTTCGCCAGAAGCCGTGTTCCCATCCTTGTACGTTAGCTCTACTACATCAGACCCTAAGCCCTTCGCTTGGAGTTCTCATCTCTTCCAGAGATGAAAATCTCTGCATCACCCCTTACTATCAGGTCTCAGGCCTGTCCTGTGACCTCATTCTCTTGGCTGACTACAGCACCTACTTGGCTCAAGAACAGAGTGGATGGATCAGACTTGGGAATAAAGGGGACCCTGGGATATNGTGCATGGTGTGAGAAAATGATCTAGTTTCATTCTTCTGCATGTTGCTGTCCAATTATAGACCGTTTATTTTCTGCTTTAAATCACCCATTCAAAGTGTTTCTCTCGCTTTAGTTAGTGTGGGTGCTGTACATTTCTTAAGTTTTTCTCTATAAGACATATTCAGATCCTTGCCAAGTAGATTATAAATAAATTATAGATGAATAACATAGATCATTCAAGTGAAGTATAATATACATACAGTGCCCACATCTTAATTATGCAGCTTGATGCCTAAGTGGTGATCAAGAAACAGTATTAGAAGCATACCGCTTATGCCTACTTCCAGTCTCTCTCTTCCCTACAGGATAACCTTTGTGTCTGACTTATTTCATTCAATGTAAGGTCGCCAGAGAAAATATAGGATGGCTAGTTAAATTTGAATTTCAGATAAACGATGAATCATTTTGCATGGGACATACTTATATTACAAATGATTCATCGTTTATCTGAAATTCAAATTTAACTGGTTATCCTGTATTTTTTTACTTTTGCTAAATCTAGTAATCCTGACTCAACATTGTGCTTGTGGGATTAATCCATATTATTGCATGCAGTTGTAGTTGATTCATTTTCATCACTATACATATTCTATTGGTGAATATGCCACAGTTTATTTATCCTTGCTAATGCTGGATAAGCATTTGGGTAATCTCCAGTTTGGGGGTGTTATGAATAGTGCTGCTATGAATATTCTTGTATATATATTTTGGTGAACATATGCACCCAAATTCCTTCAATCCTGAATCCTCCTGTAACTGCTACCCTACCTCCTTCCCTTTAGAGCCAAGTCCTCAAAAAAGTTAACACTGCTTAGCAACACATGTGATTCACTCTTAGTTACATTTTTGATGAAATATAACACATACAGAAAATTGGATAGATGGTGTATATAGTTTAATAAATAATTATTAAGTGAAACAATCATGTAACTATCACATAAGATGAAAAACCAAACATTTCTAGCGCCTGTGTATACCCTTCTGAGGTCATGACCTCCTCCCTTCCCTCTAGAGGTCACCACTCCTGACTTTTGTGATGGTAATTCCCTTGCTTTCCTTGATGTTAGTGCCACCTGTGTATAAATCTCAAAGTAGCATAGTTTAGATTTGTCTATTTTTTAACTTTATATAACTGGAATCATACTGTATGTAATCTTTTGTGTCTTACATCTTCCAGTCAGCATTGTGAGTGAGAGATTTATCTATGTTGCATATAGCTGTGGTTCCTTTATTTCCATTTTGGTATAGAATCCCATTATATGACAATACCACTATTTATTCTTTCTACTGTTGATAGATAGTACATTTGTTTCTAGTTTGGAGGTATTATTAACAACACCCTTATGAACATTCTTGTTTATATTCCTTGATGCAGATGGGTAAGAATTTTCTTGGGTATATACTGAGAAAGAGAATTACTGGGTCATAGAGTACATACCCAACTGTCTTCCAAAGTGTTCCAGTATATGAACGTCCCTGTAGCTCCACATTCCCCAACTCTGTTTAGTCAGAATTTAAAATTTTTGCCAATCTATAGGGTACCTGGGTGGCTCAGTCGGTTAAGCGTCCAACTTCAGCTCAGGTCATGATCTCACAGTTCGTGGGTTCGAGCCCCACGTCGGGTTCTGTGCTGACAGCTCAGAGCCTGGAGCCTGCTTCCCATTCGGTGTCTCCCTCTCTATATGCACCTCCCCCACTCGTGCTCTATCTCTCAAAAATAAACAGTAAAGAATTTTTTTTGCTGATCTAGTGAGTGGGAAATCTCATGTGGTTTTAATTTTCATTACCTCAATGATTAAAAGGGTTGATCACCTTTTTCTTTCTTTAAATGTTTATTTATTTACTTTTGTGAGAGACAAGGACATAGAGAGGAAGAGAATCCNTTCTATTCACTGTTCAGTTATATTTATTGCAAACTTCCCCACTCTCATATGTTTTGCAAATGTCTTCTCTCTTATCTCTGGCTTGTCTTTTCACTCTCTTCATTTATGATTCCTTTATTTTTGGTCTTGTTTAAGAAATCCTTCAGTACTGCAAGGTCTTGAAAATATTCTTTTAGATTCTTTAATAAAAGCTTCATAGTTTTGCCTTTTGCATTTAAGTCTTTAATACACCTAGAACTGTTTCCTGTACATGGTATGATGTGAAGATCCAATTTTGTTTGTCCACATAAATACCCATTTGTCCTAGCACTATTTATTAAAAAGTCTGTCCTTTTCCCACTGCTGAGCAGTGCCACTTCTGTCATATATTAAGCCCCAAATATGTTTCTGTCTGTTTCTGGGCAGTCTATTTCATTAAATCAAATTAAATTCCAAATCTATGTCCATAGTATATCTCTCCATTTACTTAGGACTTCTTTCATACTGTACAATAGTTTTCCTTATAGATGTCTTCTACATCTGTTGTTCTTTTTTTTAACATTTAAACTTTTTAAATGTTTTTGAATGAGAGAGAGGCAGAGAGTGATTGAGGGAGGGGCAGAGAGAGAGGGAGACACAAAACCCTAAAGAGGCTCCAGGGTCCAGGCTCCGAGCTGTCAGCACAAGGTCTGACATGGGGCTCAAACTCACAGACTGCAAGATCATGACCTGAGCTAATGGTGGTCACTTGACCAACTGAGCCACCCAGGCGCCCCATACATCTTTTGTTCTATTGATAGGTAGTTTGTATTTTGACAGTATTAGAAGTGATATGTATTTTTAAGTTTTTTAGTTTAATTCCATTGAGTTAACATTAGTTCAAGTTGTACAATATAGCAATTCAACAATTCCATATATCACCTACTGCTTATCAGATAAAGAGTGCACTCCTTAATCCTCATCACCTATTTAACTCGACCCCCCATCTACCTCCCTTCTGGTAACTGTTATTGTGTTCTCTATAATTAATCTGTTTCCTGGTTTCTCTCTTTTTTTCCCTTTGCTCATTTGTTTTGTTTCTTAAATTCCATATATGAGTGAAATCATACGGTATTTGTCTTTCTCTGAGTTATTTTGCTTAGCATAATACTCTGGCTTCAACCATGTCATTCCAAATGGCAGGATTTCATTCTTTCTTATGGCTGAATAATATTCCATTGTATGTATATACCGCTTTATTTGTTCATCAATCAATGGACACTTGGGCTGCTTCCATAATTTGGCTATTTTAAATAATGCTCCCATAACCATAAAGGTGGAATTAGTGTTTTTGTATTCTTTGCGTAAATACCCAGTAGTACAATTGCTGGATCTTAGGATAGTTCTATTTTTAACTTTTTGAGGGACCTCCGTACTGTTTTCCAGAGTGGCTGCACCGGTTTGCATTCCCACTGACAGTGCAGGAGGGTTCCTTTTTCTCCACATCCTTGCCAACACCTATTTTCTTATGTTGTTGACCTCAGCCATTCTGACAGGTTTGAGTGATAGCTCATTGTAATTTTGGTTTGCATTTCCTTGATGGTAAGTGATATTGAACATCTTTCTTTTCATATGTTTCTTGGCCATCAAGATGTCTTCTTTGGAGAAATGTCTGTATATGTCTTCTGCCCATTTGAAAAAATTTTTTAAATGTTTTTATTTATTTCTGAGATAGAGAGAAGGAGGGAGGGAGAGGGAGAGAGAGAGACAGCACGAGAGAGGGAGGGAGGGAGGGAGAGAGAATGAGACAGTGCGAGCAGGGGAGGGTCAGAGAGAGAGGGAGACACAGAATCCAAAACAGGCTCCAAGCTCTGAGCTAGCTGTCAGCACAGAGTCCAACACGGGGCTNCGACTCTTGATTTTGGCTCAAGTCATGATCCCAAGGTCATGGGATCGGGCTCTGTGGTGGGCTCCACACTGACAACATGGACTGTGCTTGGGATTCTCTCTCTCTCTCTCTCTCTGTCCCCTCCCTCATTTGCAATTTCTCTTTCTCTAAATAAATACATAAACTTTAAAAATATTATATATACCTTTTGGATACTAGCCTTTTATCAGATATGTCATTTGCAATATCTTCCCCTATGCCATAGGTTGCCTTTTAGTTGTACTGATTGTTTCCTTCACTGTGCAGAAGCTTTTTTAGTTTGATGAAGTCCCAATAGTCTAGTTTTGCTTTTGTTTCCCTTGCCTCCAGAGACGTATCTAGAAAGAAGTTGCTATGGCCGATGTCAAAGAGGTTACTGCCTATGCTCTCTTCTAGAATGTTTTTGGTTTCAAGTCTCAAATTTAAGTCTTTTTTTAATGTTTACTTATTTTGTGAGAGAGAGAGAGAGCCCAAGAACAAGAAGGGGGGAGGGTACAGAGAGAGAGAGAAGGAGAGAGAGAGAAAGAGAAAGGAGAGAATCCCAAGCAGGCTCCACGCTGTCAGTGCACAGCTCGATGCAGGGCTCAGTCTCACCAACCATGAGATTGTGACCTAAGCCAAAATTAAGAGTTGGATGCTTAACCTACTGAGCCATCCAGGCATCCCTCACATTTAATCCATTTTGAATTTATTTTCATGTATGGAGTAAGAAAGTGGTCCAGTTTCATTCTTTTGCATGTAGCTCTCCAGTTTTCCCAACACCATTTGTTGAAGAGACTGTCCTTTTCCCATTGGACATTCTTTCTTGTGTGTTGAAGATTGACCATGTAGTTGTGGGTTTAGAAGTGATATTATAAAATCTTTTTTATTGAAGTATAGTGTAAAACCAGGAAGTTACATGTAAGCAAATAGCTTGCTGAATTTTCACAAGTTGAACAAACTCATGTAACTAGCGTAAGTAGGATATTTAAAAATTTCATATTCTAACATTGTTTTTGGTACATGGAAGTAAAACTTATTTTTAATATTGATTTTGTCTGTCTAGGAACCTGATTCACTCTCTTGGTAGTCTATCTTTAGCCACCTTGCTAAAACCGCTATGTAAAAAGATCATCAGTTATATTTTAATTACCACAACGAATTGGTTCTTTTCAGTGTTCATCTTATCTGACCTCTTAGTGGCTTTGACATTTGAACACACCCTTCTTGTAACTTCTCCTGGTTTGTAAATCCTCATTCTCTTAGTTCTTTTTCTAACTCAAATTATTCCTTTTCATTCTCTTTTGCTTTTGCTTTGTCCTATTCCATCAAGCTAATTATTTGCACCCAGCATGATCTCCTCGATTAGGGATGAGTACCCAGTACCTGATGTTAGTTCTTCCTTAGTAATATTGTACAGATGTGCCCACTTCCAGTCTGTTCCTCTGCCTCTGCAAAATCCGTGCCTTCATCCTGCACACCTGGAGAAGAGCCTCCTAGGTGGCTCCAAGGAGACTTTTCATTCTAAATACCATACCTACATTAACCTCCTTAAAACACCACTTTGTACATGGTACTTTCCCTGATTAGAAACTAAGTGGCACGTCACTGCTTCCAGGATGAAGTTTAAACCCCACAGCCAGGCTTTCCAGGCCCCACGTACCCTGGTCCCAGCCTACCTGCTCAGCTGTCTTTCACAGCTTCCCCTGCCCACACCTGCCACCCCAGCTCCACAGCCTTCACAACATGCCCGGCTAATTCTGGCTTCTATGCACTTTCATCACAGCCATCTCCTCCTCTTTTCCAGAATGCTGCCGTGCTCTCCTCCCCCATCAAACTATCTACAACATAGCCATGTTTTCCAGGTCCAACTTGAGTCTTCGATTTTTTGATGTTGCCCTTGTAACCATTCCATCTTCTAATGTTTTTTTTTGTTTTGTTTTGTTTTGTTTTTACTCCTTGAGATTCTCTAGTACCAGGAGACTACATTGTTAGTTTCTGGCCCCTCTGTATTTCCAGCTTTATCTCCCACCACTTGCCTACAAACTACAAGGTTCCAATCACAGCAGTCTACTCATCATTTCCAAACAGTAATCTCATTTCAGATCTCTGTGCTGTTGTATTCCTATGTTCTCTGCTAGATTTTTTTTTCCCCTCTTCACCGCCTCGCAAATCTGGCTCCATCAAGCGCCTATTTCCTCCTTTGTTTTTAACCTCTCCCTTTTTACTGGCTTTCCCTCCCCATCCCAACATAGAAGCATACTGATGTGTTTTACCCATTTTAAAAGAAAACAAAATCCTTCATCCTCCTACTACTGTT
>NW_027531920.1:445627-450477 GCF_008692635.1 Crocuta crocuta
TTCCTGCAGAGGTTACCCAGTGACCTGAAAAACCGAATCCATTAGGCTCTTTTCAGTCCTCCTCTTACTTGGTGACTCCACAGTGTCTGACACCCTGCCCCTTCATCTGGACAGTCTCCTACCTCCCTTGGATCTGTGACACTGCCCTCTCCTGGGCTTCCTGTTTTCTGAGGACTCTCTTGAGCTCCTCTTCTTCCACCCCCTATACCTACCTGAACCAGCTCAGGTTCTGTCCTGGATTTTTTCTTTCTTTCTCTTCCCACTGTTTAAGCCCATCACCTCTTTGCACCACCGTAGGTGGTCTCACCCACTTAGATACTTTTAACTCCTACCTACACGCTGTCCATCCCAGACCTCTAGCTCCAGCCCATATCTCACATCTACATTTCAGCCTCTAAATGTCGTTGCCTGTGGGACAGGTCACGGATGTCCCACAGACACCTCCCCTTCCATATATTTAAAACTGAACTCCTCATCCCTCTCTGCCTCTGTGAAAGCTGCCCTTTCATCACCTTCAGTATATAATACCAGTATGCTCTCAGTCACCCATGCCAGAAACGAGGGCGTCAAGCTATGCTCTTCCTTCACTCTGGCTCCTCCCAATCCCATCATTCCCCAAGTTCTTCCAGTCTTACTTTCTCATCAATTTCTTTTCTCGTATCCTACTACCACTATCTTAGTTCAGGCATTCATCATTCCTTAGCTTATAGCAAGCTTTCCATCTGGTTTCCCTTTCTTTCTCAGTCAAGCACCCATGCAAGCCTTCTACCAATCAGCAGCCAGGATGTTTTCCTAAACTGGATATCCCTGCTTAGAGCCCTCCTCGTGGCTCCTCACTTTGTAGTACACTGCTCGGCATGAGCTTTGTGCTCTGGCCTTGCCTACCTGGCCAGCTTCTCCTCTCCTCACCCCTTTCTTGCAATCTGCATAGCCACTCTAAGTGTGCCAAGTTCTCTCTTGTCCGTACTGCTTCGTACATTACTCTCCCTCTGCCGGAAGTGCCTTCCTTCTGTCCTCACATGGCTAATTTTTTTTTGCCCTTCAATGCTTGGCTCTGATTTCATCCCCTTGAAGAAATTTTCTTTGACCACCTTCAGTCCCCCTGCCATCTTGTGCTCACCTCTTTCCTACAGTAGCACTAACCCAACTCTGTTATACGGTCATCTCCTAAAACGACTGACTCCCCCAGTAGACAGCAAGCCAGGCAAAGGGTCTCATTCATCTTTGAATCCTTAGGGCCTGGCATAGTGCCTGACACATAGTTGGTCCTGACTGAGTGCCTGAGTTCTTGCTCCCTTTTGGACTGACTGGCAATTCTTACTAATATGTCAATTCACCATTTAGATGTCACATAACTGTGAAACCTCTAATATGGAGCACAGCATCAGCGGATGCTCCATAGTGTCTTTTCCTAACACTTTATTATGAAATTTTTCAAAGATACAACAAAGTTAAAAGATTTTATAAGAACAGCCCTAAACCTAGCATCTGTATTCCACCATTAACATTTTACTCTATTTGCTTTATGACGTATCTGTCTATCTAGCCACTCATTAAACCATATACTTTTTCAAATGTGTTTTAAAGTAAATTGCACACATTAGTACACTTCCTCCTAAATACTTAAGTTTACATGTTGTTAAGTGGAATTTAGTATTTGTTTATATTTTTAATGTAAACTTTGAAAGAATGGAAAGCACAAATTTTAAGTGTATGCTAGCTGAGTTTTGACAAATGCGTTTACCTAAAAGCCTATAACCTAAAACCTATAACCTAATCATGATATAGATTACTTCCCTTCCCAGTCAGTTGCTACCCTGCCAAGTTTCACTGCATTCTCCCTTTCATTGTAATTATTTGTCTGTTTTCCCCACTAGACTTTGAGTTCCTTGGAGGTAAAGACCAGTTCTTATTTTCCTGCCAACTGTGCCAAGCACCATGCCTGGCACACAATCAACGTTCAGTTGGTTGGCCGGATGAATGCATATCTGCCTTATCCCCAGAATATGAGCACATGTTGCGTTCATTCTCTTTCTTTCTCATCTCCCACATTTAAAAGGTTACTTGGTCATGTCATTTTTATGTCTCAAATACCTTTTTTTAAAAAAAATTTATTGTTTTATTTTTGAGAGGGAGAGAGCATGAGCAGGGGAAGGGAAGAGAGACAGACACAGAATCTGATGCAGGATCCAGGCTCTGAGCTGTCAGCACAGAACCTGACACAGGTCTTGAAGTCATGAACTGCACCATCATGACCTGAGCCAAAGTCGGACACTTAACTGACCCAGCCACCCAGGTGCCCCTGTCCCAAATACCTTTGACAGAATTCTGTCTCCTTCATTCCTTTTCTGTTCTTCCAGTCCTTGGAGATCTCTCACCTGAACTATTAAAATAACCTCCTAAAAGGTTTCTTTTTTTAATGTTTATTTACTTTTGAGAGAGAGAGAGAGAGCGCGCGCGAGAGAGAGCGCACAAGTTGGGGAGGAGCAAAGGAGAGAGAGGGAGACACAGAATCCTAAGCAGGCTCCAAGCTCTGAGCTGTCAGCACAGAGCCCTATGTGGGGCTGAACCCATGGACCGCGAGGTCATGACCTGAGCCAAAGTCAGATGCTCAACTGACTGACCCACCCAGGTGCCCCCTAAATGGTTTCTTAAAACACCAGTTTTTTACTCCCAAATTGACCTCCCCACTGATGACCAAAGTAATATTTACCAAATCCAAATTCAATCACGTATACCTCCTCTTTAAAACTTTTCACTTGTTTCCATCATCTACAGCAGATGTTTTTATCTGCCTTTCTTTTATTGTTTTTTTTTTTTTTTAGTTGTTGAGAGAGAGAGAGTGTGATCAGGGAAGGGTCAGAGAGAGAGGGAGATACAGAATCCAAAGACAGGCTCCAGCCTCTGAGCTAGGCGTCAGCACAGAGCCTGATACGGGGCTCGAACCCACGAACCATGAGATCATGACCTGAGCCAACGTCGGACGCGTAACCAACTGAGTCACCCAGGCGCCCCTATCTGCCTTCCTTTTGAAGCAGAGTAACTGGGGTGCCTGGGTGGCTCAGTCAGTTAAGCATCCAACTTTGGCTCAGGTCATAATCTGACGGTTTGTGGGTTCAAGCCCTGCGTCAGGTTCTGCTGACAGCTCAGACCCTGGAGCCTGTCTTCGGATTCTGTGTCTCCCTCTCTCTCTCTGGCCCTCCCCTGCTCATGCTGTCTCTATCTCTCTCTCAAAAATAAATAAAACATTCTTAAAAAAAAGCAGAGGAACTCTTCTTTAAGTGAAATCTTACAACAAATTCTAACAGTTGAAATAAAGAATAGATTTTAAATTCATGTAAATTTATTTTATAAGTTCAAATTTATAACAAAGTCAGTCTTCAAATAATAAGAATATTATAGCTAGTTTATGGTCACAGTTTCTTTATGTTAACTGTCATATCATGGAATTTTCCATAACAAAAAATGCAGTACAACGAGGGACTTGTATCTAGAATATATGAAGAACTCTGAAAACTCAATAGTAAAAATCAATCCAACTACAAAGTAGGCAAAAGACACAAACAGATGTTTCACCAAAGAGAACATACAGATGGCAACAACTGCATGAAAAGGTGTTCAGCATCCTCAGTCATTAAGCAAATACAGATGAAAACCACAATGAGATATCATTGCATGCCTCCCATAATAGCTAAAAGAAAAAATAGTGACAATACCAAATGCTGCCAAGAATGTGGAAGAATTGGATCTCTCATACATTGCTGGTGGATGTAGAAAGGTACAGTCACTTTGGGAAATACGAAATATGTTCTTATCAAACAATACAGCAATTGCACTATTGGACTTTATCCCAGAGAAAGTGTATGTTCACACAAAAGTCCATACATGAATGTTCATGGCTGCTCTATTTGTAATAACCAAAAACTGGAAATGATTCATATGTCCATCAGCAGGCAAATGGTTAAACAAAATGTGGTACATCCATGTCATGTAATACTACTAAGCAATAAAAAGGAATGACTGTTGGAGCACCTGGGTGGCTCAGTCAGTTAAGCATCCGACTTTGGCTCAGATCATGATCTTGTGGTTCATGAGTTTAAGCCCCACATTGGGCTCTGTGCTGACAGCTCAGAGCCAGGAGCCGGCTTCAGATTCTGTGTCTTCCTCTCTTTCTTACCCTCCCCTGGTCACGCTGTCTCTCTCTCTCTCTCAAAAATGAATAAACATTAAAAAAATTTTTTTAAAGCAATGGGGGCACCTGGATGGCTCAGTTGGTTAAGCGTCCGACGTTGGCTCAGGTCATGATCTCATGGTGCATGGGTTTGAGCCCCTCATTGGGCTCTGTGCTGACAGCTCAGAGCCAGGAGCCGGCTTCAGATTCTGTGTCTTCCTCTCTTTCTTACCCTCCCCTGGTCACGCTGTCTCTCTCTCTCTCTCAGAAATAAATAAAACATTAAAAAAAAATTTTTTTAAAGGAATGACTGTTGATACAGACAACACCTTGAGTGGGGGAAGAAAGGCCAGTCTCAAAAGGTTACATACTGTATGATGCCATTTAAACATTCTTGAAATAGCAAAATTATAGGGGAGAACAGATTAATGGTTGACAGGGTTTAGCAATTGGGAGGTAAAGGAGTAGGTCTGTGTATAAAGCGTAGCATGAGAAAGCTGTGTGGTGATAGGACTGTCTGTATCTTGGTTTCGGTGATGGTTACTTGAAGTTATACATGTGATAAAATGGCACAGAACTACACAGACACACACACACAGTACATGTAAAAACTGTTGAAATCTGAATAAGCTCTGGGGATTGTGCCAATGTTAATTTTCTGGGTTTGATGCTGTGCTTT
>NW_027531920.1:450843-466934 GCF_008692635.1 Crocuta crocuta
ATACTGTGCTATAGCTGTGCAATATGTTACCATTGGGGAGGCTGGGTGAATGGTGCACAAGACCTTCCTGTACGTTTCTTTGCAACTTCCTGTGAATCTAAATAATTATATTGAAGTAAAAACTTTTTTAAATGCACTATAATGAAAAGCAAATTTTTCTCTTTCCCCAAATCCCCAGTCCACATTTCTAGGTATTTTCTCTTTCTATACAAATAGAGGCATGTAATGTACTCTGTTCTAGTCTACCCTTTATTTGTTTCACTGAATGATATATGTTGGAGGTTGTCCCATGTTAACTTAAATAGCTCTACCACATTCTTTTTCATGTCTACATATTGTATAGATATACCATTGTATTTACTATACCATTCCCTTACTGATGAACATTTAGGTTGATTCTAGGTGTTCACTATTACAAAGTAAGCTCTAGTGAACATTCTTCATCTTAGTATATGACATAATGGGGATTCTGGATGACAGAATCTTATTTAAGGTTTTGCATCTAATTTTTCCTATAATTTATTCTGGTGACACATTACCAAGAATATCCTGATTCATACTGATATGTAGCTGTGAATTATAAGCACTTTTATTTATTTATTTTTTCATTTGAGAGAGAGCACACACAAGCAGAGGAGAGGAGCATAGGGAGAAAGAGAGATAATCTTAAGCAAGCTCCACACTCAGTGCAGAGCCCGATGTGGGGCTCAATCCCATGACCCTGGGATGGTGATCTGAGCCAAAATCAAGAATGGGCCACTCAATCGACTGAGCCACCCCAATGCCCCTAAACACTTTTTAACAACCCAAATTACAACCTCAGGATTCTCCTCAACTATTTAACTAGATCCAGGAGTTTCACATGATAGGACATTTAAATCCAACGTTTTATCACTAGCAATATCTTTTCTAGTTTATATTATGTGATAACTATAAATGCTTAACAGGATACTTGCAAAGTTTACACAAAGCACTGAAACTTTTTTTCTGGAGTGCCATTCGCTAAGTACTTCATATGTGCTATCGCATTTAATCTTTTTTCCAGCTTTTATTGAGATATTATTGGCATATATGCAAGTTTAAGGTGTGATTATTGGATACATGTATATATTGTGAAAAGATTATCACAGTAAGGTTAGTTAACACCTCTATCCACTCATATAATTTGTGTGTGTGTGTGTGTGCATGCGCGTACATGGTGCTAACATTTAAGATTTACTCTCTTAACAACTATCAAGTATATAATACTATAATGTTAATTATAGTCACCGTGCTTTACACGAGATCCCCAGAACTTACTCATCTAATAGCTGGAAGTTTGTACTCTTTAACCAACATCTCCCCATTTCTCTCACTCCTCAGCCTCTAGCAGCCACCATTCCACTCTTTCTGTGAGTTCAGCTTGTTTAGATTCCATGTATAAGTGAGAACATACAGTATTTGTCTTTCTCCATCTGACTTATTTCACTTAGCATAATGTTTGTTCTCCAGGTTCATCCATGTTGCAAAAGGTAGGATATCCTTCTTTTATGTGGCTGAATAATATTCCTTTGTGTGTATGTGTGTGTGTGTACACTGACTTCTATGTGTCTATTCATCCATCAGTGGACATGTAGATTGCAAACATTCATTTGGTACCACACAACTGATGATGATGCAGTGATGAGTGCATGAATTTGAGGAACTACCTCTGCCTGGTGTTTCTGTACAAACTTTTACTATAGTGGTATAATAACTTGCACAATTTTCCATGAGTGAGCATGTGACCAGGAAAAAGTTTATGCAAAGCCACAGCTTTAAAATACACATTTGCAAGACATTCAGACATGCACATATATTAGAAGTATTTTCAAAGACTGCAGAAAAATTAATTAACCTTGCTGCACAAGACAGTGTGTTGGTAGACTCCAGAATGTTAAGATTTGAAATACAGCACACTGGAGTGAGCTGTGGAAAGACAGTTTTTAAAATAGTTAAAATGACTGTAAGTAGTGGTGATGGTAAACAACAGTGTGAATGTACTTAATGCTACTGACCTGTACACTTAAAAATGGTTAAAATGGTAAATTTTATGTCACTTATATCTTAACACAGTAAGTTCCAGGCTCTGAGCTGTCAGCTCTGAGGCTGATGTGGGGCTCAAATTCACGAACCTGAGCCAAAGTTGGACACTTAACTGACTGAGCCACCCAAGTGTTCCTATCTTACCACAGTAAAAAAAATTTAAAAACAAAACCCAAATGACCATTGCAGAAACTCTGAAGAATCTCTGCGGTTCCCTAAAGTATCCCTAAGGTTCTGAGGGACACAGTTTGAAGACCACTGCCCTACGGGAGAAATACAAATACCTGAGACCGACCTATCTGTCGTGCGCTTACGATCTCTCCCGAGCTATGCTCTGACCTCATTATTTGTCACTCTCCATCTCATAACTTGCATTGTATTCATATTGAACTACCCGTAGTTCTTCACAAATATGTGCCTTGGCATATGCTACTTCCTCTGCCTGGAATGCCCTGCACTGTTCTTTCCTACCCTTCCCTCCTCCACTGGCACTGTTCTAGTCAGCCTTCACAGCTCAGATCAAATTTTTCATTCTTTTCTGAAGCCGTCTGTTACCTTCCCGGGTAGTTTACCACTCCCTCTTATGAGAACCCATTTTGACTATACGTGTCTCTTCCTTTAATGTTATATTTGCAATTATTTTTGTTTGTGCACCTGTCTCTCCTTTTAGATTATGAACTCCTTGAGAGTGGGAATTGTGACTTACTCATCTTTGTATCTCTAATACTAGCACAGTGGTGAAACATTGTGCCTATTCACTAAGTATTTGATGAAAAGGACTCGGATGTGTAGGGTGAGAAAAAAGATAAGTCCAGGATGTCTCAGGTTTACTGTTTGTTGGATGACTGGTTAGATGGCGAGAAAATGGAAAGGAACAATGCTGGAAGTGAAAAAGATTTCACACTGAAAGATGAATTCTGTTTTGTCCAGTATTGTTATGCAGTGCCTCATGGGCACAGCCCACTGGAGGGTATTCAGCAGGCAGCCAAAATATAGCTTTGGACAACAGAGAGGGGTCTGGTTTGGAGATGCAGATTAGGGAGTCATTCTTATAGGTATTTACTGGAACTCTAGGCTGTATAAAATAACCTAGGGAGAATATAGATAGTAAGCCAAGAGCTTAAGACAGTTTCAAGAGAATATCAACATTTAATGGGTGGGTATTAGAAAAACCATCCCATTAAGTAACCTGGGAATGATGGAGAATGGGGAACACGTTAATTGCATGGCTCTGGGGCAGAGACTTGAGAGTTCCAAAGTTCTTTATATGTATTTTCTACCAGTGCCCTCTTTTCAGCCTCAAGTCTGTCCCCTTTCCAGTGTACTTGGTGCCTCTGAGTCAGCACATTTCCATAGAGCATAGAGATTAAGACCATGGACTTTGGAACCAGACTGCCTTTATTTGAGTCCTGACTCTGCCACTTACTTACTGTGTGACCTTAGGCCACTTCCCTAACCTTTCTGTGCTTCAGCTCTTATATCTGTCAGTATAGGTATGATCATACTTTATAGGACTATTGTGAGGATTAAATGAGTTAATATGTATAAAGTACCTAGAATAGTGTCTGGCTTATAGTAAACACTATATAAATAGCTGTTATTGTCACTGTCGTCATTATTGTCCCTCCGAAGGCTCTTCAGATTGAGGCTTCTTCCATCTTGCTAAGTCAGTTATTGCTTTTCTACCTATACTCTAAAAATATGTTGAAACCTCTTCTCCACTGATATTTCTCTCCTATGTTCTGTAATCTTATGGGTGAGTACTTTTAAGGGACGCCTGGGTGGCTCAGTCAGTTGAGCGTCCGACCTCGGCTCAGGACATGGTCTCACGGCTCGTGGGTTCGAGCCCCGCATCGGGCTCTGTGCTGACAGCTCAGAGCCTGGAGCCTGTTTCAGATTCTGTGCCTCCCTCTCGCTCTGATCCTCCCCTGCTCATGCTGTCTCTATCTCTCTCTCAAAAATAAATAAAATATTTAAAAAATAAATAAAATTCCTTTTAGTGGTGCTTTAAGGAGAGAGAGGAGAGAAATGCTGGTGGTCAAACTTCCCTATGATGCTCTGTGTTCTTTTTGTATATGAGTTTGTTACATTGATTTCTACGAATTTCTACATTGATTTCATCGATTTTTTATTGGAATGATTTGTAACTAGATACTTACAATTTTATGTTTTGAAAGCCTTCTATCCTTTTTCTCTTTTAGTACATCCTGTTCCCAGAAAGTTAGTTGTCTTTTTTCTGAATTTTGGAGATCTGTTTTTTTAACATCAAGCANCCCTCAGTCCCCAATAAACAGATTCCCGTCATTTTACTTATAAAATCAGTTCTTCCGTGTGTATCAGCTTGAAACAGCCATTTCCTTATTCACTCACAGTATCTTCTGAGTGAAGAAACTGTCATCAGAGTAGATTAGGAATTTGTCAGGTGCTCTGCTTTGAGCCTCATGTAATTTAGTAGAAATACAAATAATCCAAGTTCATCTACTCTATTAATAAAAACTTACATGTAGGTAGCACTTTGTAGATCACACTTGATTTTTTTTTTAAATGTTTTTATTTATTTCTAGGAGAGAGAGAGAGAGACAGCGTGAGCAGGGGAGGGTCAGAGAGAGAGGGAGTCACAGACTGACACAGGCTCCAGGCTCTGAGCGGGCAGTCAGCACAGAGCCTGACGCGGGGCTCGAACCCACGAACCGCGAGATCATGACCTAAGCGAAAGTCGGATGCTTAACCGACTAAGCCACCCAGGCGCCCCATCACACTTGATTTTTATCATAGTCCCCCGAGGTAAGGTATGTATTACACATGTTTTATGAATAAAGGAGAGTTTAATTGGCTTATACAAGTTCACACATATTGGTAGGTCGCAGAGGCAGAGTTTGAAGGAAGATTCTGTGTCCTAATCAAATTACTTTCCACTCTATCCTTNTTGCAGTAACAGATCATTCCCTTTCTCTCTGACTAGGCGCACCATATCGATACTATATTAATTCCCTTTTTCACCCCATTTTACTTAGCTACCTGCCTTAGGCTTGCAGATATTTTCTTCATCTATAGAGCAGGGTTTCTCAGCTGTGGCACTATTGATATTTCAGATCAAATAATTTGGNNTAGTGGCATCCTTGCCCTCTAACCACCAGATACCAGTAGCACTCTCTGCCACCCCACAAATTGTGACAACCAAAACATCTCCAGATATTGCCAGATGTCCCCTAAAAAGCAAAATTTGTTTGTTGCCATAGTAAATAAACACCCAAAAATGTCAAATAATATTCTTGATCATCTTCTTGATTGATCTAGTCTTATCCTTAGAAAAACTTCTGGTTTTATAATTTTATCTGGACATTTTTTTTTCTCCATAGCCATCATTGATCAGAAATTTAAATCTCTGCAAACATGTTCTTTCCAGTGTATGATGTATATACTCCATCCATGTCAAGAACTCATCATTTTAAATCTCTTAGCAGAAAATCAAATCCTGTTTTGTGATGGTTTCTTTCTAGAGAGACATTCATTTCCCTTGCTTCTTTCTATTCCAAAGTTCCAATTCTCATGAAAAAGAAAAAAAAAAAAAAGCCTCTTTATACCCAAGTGGATGATTCTTGCTTAGATCAGAGTTGCCATAGATTCTTCTCAGGGTTCATCTAGATTTTTTTTATTGTTGTTCTTATATGAAACTATAGATGGAAGTTTTTTGCTCAGCAGGTTTGAAAAACATCATCAGTCTCTTCCTTAACATCCCAGATGGGATATGAGCCAGTGAGATGGAACTGTGTTCTGTTTGGCTCAAAGGGGAAAGAAAAGAAAGGAATGAACTAATATAATAAGGATTAGTACAGGTATTGGTGAGCAGCTTTGATAAATCTCAGAAGACTCTCCTTCACATCCTGGGTAGGATAAATAGCCCTGAAAAATGGTATCCCTTTCAGCTGGCAATAAATGGAAAAGACAGGAATGGTTGCTTGAAGGGATTGGTTTTATTTTAGATTGGGGAGATTTGAGCATGTATATATATACTGAAAAGAAGGAATTAGTGAAGGGAAAATAAATTGAAGATCTAAGAGAGAGGGAGAACATCAAAGGTTTCAGGGTCCCAGAGAAAATGGGGGACTAGAGACACCAGCAGGTTAAAGGGGAACTATAGGTGGTTATTTACTCCTCTGAAATGAGGAGAAGGATGAAGGAATCAATAACAGCAAAGAAAAGGCTGTGAGGTGAGGAGAGGGAAACCTTGCCTGGAAGATAACTTTGATCTCCACAATGTATTTATCATTTATCTAATCCTGGCTCTATCACAGAGTACCTATATGATTTTGGGTAAGTTCTGCCCAAAAATGAGGTACATCTATCTACCTCATTGGGTTGTGGTGGGGGGTTAAATGAGATACTTATACAAAGTGGGATGCCTAGGTGGCTCAGTCGATTGAGTGTCCGACTTCGACTCAGGTCCATGAAAGAAATGAAAGGCTAGTAGAATGCAGTCAGAGAGGAGTTTTGGAGCTCAGGATCTTGTAGATACAGTTATTTCTGATTGTATGAGAGTCCAAAGTATGGCTAAGTAAATAAAAGAGTAGCGTTAATAAAAATGATACCATTTGTTTATCATTTAACTTTGTATAATTATCTTTTTTTTTATTTTTGAGAGAGAGCACATGAGCAGGGTAAGGGCAGAGAGAAGGGGACAGGATCTGAAGTAGGCTCTGTGCTGACAGCAGAGAGCTGGATGCAGGGCTTGAACCTACGAACCGTGCGATCATGACCTGAGTCGAAGTAGGACACTCAGTCGACTGAGCCACCTAGGCGCCCCACTTTGTATGAGTATCTCATTTAATTCCCCACCACAACCCAATGAAGTAGATAGATGTGCCTCATTTTAGAGCAGAACTTACCCAAAATCATATAGGTAGTCTGTGATAGAGCGAGGATTAGAACCTAGGTCTATCTAACACTAAAGCCCATGCACTTAACCACTATACTATGTAGGTTTTTCACAGTAAATGTAATCATGGGAAGGTCAGAGGCTTTAGAAGGACTTCAGAGTTTAAAAAACAAACTTTGGAATTAAAGAAGTAGAAAAGAATCTTTACCCTTTTCAAAGCAACAAGAGAAAATGTATTCCTGTGTGGTGTGAAAGAAAGAGCATCAGACTTAACTAAAATCCCAAGATGGAATGTCAGGCCTACCACTCACCAGCTGTTTGACCTTAGACAAGTCATAGAAACTCTGAACTAGTTTCCTTATCTGTAAAGTAAGAATGATAGTAAAAATAATTTAGTGACATGTTAAAAAATAGCTGTTCATCTAATTTCTCAGCACTAATTTGAGAATTAAAAGTGGGAATGGGTATGAAAAGTAAATATACAAATGGTTGTTGTCATGGTGATAGTTATCTGTCTACTTTGTTTCCATGGGAAAGGGCAAGAAGTGTCAACAAATTCACTTGTGCGTATCCAACATTTAGACCTTTGTCATCAGAAAAGCAAACAGGATCAGGAAGTCTCCTTAAGACTGATGATTTAATATTTCTGTGAGGTTTTTATTTTATGTAGGTATATGTTCGATGCTCTACCAAGCAATTTAAAATTGTGTTTCCTGCTGCTAGGCATTAATATTAACCGAGGCCTCCTGTGCTTGGGAAATGTAATCAGTGCTCTTGGAGATGACAAAAAGGGTGGCTTTGTGCCCTACAGAGATTCCAAGTTGACTCGACTGCTTCAAGGTAAGCCCAGAGTGCCTCTAAAAATAAGAGAGTAACTCAGAGGAATAGTGCTGAGAAAGTGAAGACGGCATCAGTAAGCAGATTTTTGGACTATCCCATACAGAACTGTCTAACCGATAAATTGGAAAGAGACCTACCTGTTGGCAAGCAGGCTTATAAGATAATGGAAAGGTGTCTTCATAGATGGCTTTGAGAGCCAAGAAATCTACAGAATGCCAACTGAACTTAGTAGTTTGTAACCGAAAATGAACTTGATTACTGTTTATTAGTATTTCATAAGCAGAACTCCCTGAAGAATTAAAACCTACCTAGAGGGGGCATCCTAAGAATGTTTAATTTCAACAGTGGCTCCTAACCTACTTGGGCTAGGCCCGAATTGTTTTTAACTCAACTAACTGCTGAAATCACAATCTTACGAATGGGGACACATGGAATAGGATTCTAAACTATATCATTTACACATCAAAAAAATCTTAGTATTTTTCCTAACAGGAAATATGCAGATTATAAAGAATTTTTTCCTTAGAGCTCTGAGTTTGAAGGCACCGACCTAAATGGACAGCTTTACTTGCATCCTGCTTGCTTGATTTTATTTTCTCCTGTTGTTCTTTTTCAGATTCTCTAGGAGGTAATAGCCATACTCTTATGATAGCCTGTGTGAGTCCTGCTGACTCCAATCTAGAAGAAACACTAAATACCCTTCGCTATGCTGACAGAGCAAGAAAAATCAAGAACAAACCTGTTGTTAATATCGATCCCCAAACGGCTGAACTTAATCATCTGAAGCAACAGGTAAAAGGGACTTACAATTTGATGGGAAAAATTTTAAGTATGTGGGTGGAATGATAGAGCTTCTGTTTCTCAGCTTCTTCTCTACCAGAAGATTAGAGATATTAGCTAAGCATTCTGTTGGTTTGGGAAAATCTTAAGGTAATTCCTGTTAACATGTTTATTATCATATTTAAGATTTGGGAGTGGCATTGGAGATTTCACTGATAAAAAAGTGAGCAGTGGGAGATGAGTCAAGAGAGGTAGGCAAGAATTAGATCTCCAAAGTCCTTATATAACCTCTTAGAGAATTTGAAATTCAACCAGAAAGCTGTGGAAAGCTATTGAAAGATTTTAAGTAAGTGGGCTATATGGTGATATGCATGCTTTAGGGAGATCACTCTAGCAAGTATACAGAAAGTAGATTAGAAGTAGGTATAACTTGAAGTAGGAAAACAAATTACACTAGTATCCCCCTTATCCATGATTTCACTTTCCATAGTTTCAGTTACCCATGGTCACCCATGGACTGGAAGCAGGTGATTCTCCTTGCGTATTGTCAGAAGGTTAATAGTAGCCTAACACTACATCACAGTGCCTATGTCATTCACCTCACTTAGACACTCATTACGTAGGCATTTTATCATCTCATATCATCACAAGGAAAAGGGTAAGGACAGTACAATAAGATATTTTGAGAAGGGGGATCACAGTCACATAACTTTTATTATAGTATGTATGTATGGGAAAAAACATAGTATATAGAGTTCAGTACTATCCACAGTTTGAGGCATCCACCGGGGGTCTTGGAACACATCCCCCACAGATCTACTGTAGGCTATCATAATAACCCCGGTGAGAACTATGGCCTAAACTAAAGACAGTAGCTATAGAAATAAAGAGGAGGGTACAAATTAGAAAGAAAAGAACCCAAGAAAGTAGAATGTCAGAGCTTGCTTAGTAAGAAATTTGATGTGGAAGGGTCAGTAGGGAGAATCAAGTTTGTTCTCAGGTTTCTTACTTGGACAACTGATTAAAATGGTAGTACCAATCATTGAGTCAGGAAATACAGGAGGAAAAACAGGGTCAAGGGGGAATTTTTTTTAAATTTATTTATTTACATATTGATTGATTTATTGATTTTTTAAATTTATTTCTGAGAGAGGGAGAGAGAGACAGCATGAGCAGGAGAGAGAGAGAGAAGGAGACACCGAATTTGAAACAGGCTCCAGGCTCTGAGCTGGCTGTCAGCACAGAGCCTGACGCGGGGCTCGAACCCACGAACCACGAGATCATGACCTGAGCCAAAGTCGGAGGCTTAACCGATCAAGCCACCCAGGTGCCCCAAGGGGGATTTTTATTTTTAAATTAATAAAATTAACTCTTTGTAACCAGAGTGAAAAACATGGGTGAATCTCATAAAAATAATGTTGTGTGAAAGAAACCAGACACACAATGAAAATGATGAAATTCAGTTTGGGGCATTTTGAATTTGAAGAACGTGGGGTACATGTAAGTAGAGTTGTTCAAACATAGCTGGTCATTTGGGTTTAATGTAGAGAGGTATGAATTGAAGATACAGATTTGAGAGCCATTAGCATTTAGATGGAATCTGAAATTATTATAGAATGGATGAGATCAAATGGCACATTCAAGGTACTCACTAAATATTTGCTGAATGAGTAAAAGGCCAAAAAGAGAAGGCCAAAGACAGAACTCTGGGGGAACAGCAGTTTTTAATGAGTGGGGAAAAGAAGGAAGACAAAAAAGAGAGACTAAGAAGGAGCCAACAGGTAGGAAGAAAAAACAAGTGGTATCATGGAAGACAAGGGAAGAAAGTTTCAAGGACCATTGAAAGTACAAAGTTATTTTTAAAAAGTACAAATTTATAAAGAAGTGTAAAGTAAAATAAAGACTGAAAAGTTTCCATTGGTTTTGTTTTGTTTTGTTTTGTTTTTTAATCAGCAAGGAGGTTATTGGTGACTTCAGTGAGAAGAGGTTCATATTGTTGTGGGATGGACAGTGAATGCTAGATAAGGAAGTGGAAGAAGTTGGTAGGCTCTTCTTGCAAGAAGGCAAAATGAAAGAAGGCAATAGCTAGGTAGTCAAGGGTCAAAGAATGTAGGTCTGTTTGGTTTGGGGGGTTTTTTTGGTTTGTTTTAATTTTATTTAATTTTGAGATAGAGAAAGACAGAGCACGAGTGAGGGAGGAGCAGAGAGAGAGAGACACACACAGAATCTGAAACAGGCTCCAGGCTCTGAGCTGTCAGTACAGAACCCGATGCCAGGCTCGAATCCACGAACCATGAGATCATGACCTGAGCCAAAGTCGGACGCTCAACCTGCTGAGCCACCCAGGCACCCCTGTTTGTTTTTTAAAAAGAGAGAAGAGGCGGGGCACCTGGGTGGCTCAGTCAGTTAGGTATCCGACTTTAGCTCNCGTGATGGTGCAGTTCGTGGGTTCAAGCCCTGTGTCAGGCTGTGTGCTGACAGCTCAGAGTCTGGAGCCTGCTTCAGATTCTGTGTCTCCCTCTCTCTCTGACCCTCCCCTGTTCAAGCTCGCTCTCTCTCTCTCTCGCTCTCTCTCTCTTTCTCTTTCTCTCTCAAAAATAAGCAAACATTAAATTTTTTTTTAAAAGATGGAAAGGCTTGGGGTGTGCCTGGGTGACTCAGTCAGTTGAGCGTCTGACTCTTGATTTTGACTCACGTCATGATCTCATGGTTTGTAGTATCAAGCCCTGCATTGGCTCTGTGCTGAGCTTGGGATTCTCTCTCTCTCTCTCTCTCTCTCTCTCTCCCCCTCCCCCACTCACGCAGTATCTCTCTCTCTCTCTTCCTGCCGTCTCTCTCTGTCTCAAAATAAATAAAATAAGCATTTTTTTTTTTTTAAGAATGGAAGAGACTTGAGCAAGTGAAAGAACCAATTGGGAGAGACTAAAACTGAGTATAGGGACTAGTTGCTAAGGGATCTTCTCCAAGTAGTTGAGATCCTGAGCACAAATAAAGAGGGATTTGCTTTTGACCATAGAGGGGATACCTGCTACCAAGACTAGAAGAAACGAAGTTGGGATAGGAAGAATACAGTGAAATTATTTAGAGGGAGAAGGAAAATTGAGGGATTTTCAGCCTGATGAGCTTTAACTTCTCGGTGCAGTTGGAAGCAAAGTCATGTTCTAAGAGCAAGCAACCAGATAATAGGGTAAAGAGGTGGAAGAGACCACAGAGACTTGAAATCATGGAAATGGAAGAGGTAGCTGACTAGGAGCATGCATTTGTGGTGGTATCAATATAACTGGTTGTGTAACAGCTCAGTAGCACTGGTAGAGGAGATGAGAAGGTGAGTAGTTGGATCAACCCAGGCTTGCAGTGGTCAAGTTTTCTTACCTTCCAGGGTACTCTTTCCACTGGCAATCTAGTATTTCCCAACTGTCTAGTGCTCACTTCATTTCTGGCCTTCCTCCTTGGTGATAATAGCTACTATTCAGTTAGTCTGAAGCTTCCCTTCCTTTCTCTTCCCCTATTTCCTTCCCTCCTAGGGGTCATTGTACAAAATACAAGTAATTTACCTGTTAATAGTATCATCTCAATTATAAAATACCATACTCAGTTCTGCCCCTCCATTTTCTTTCATGTGTATTTCTAATGTCAAAAACGCTCTTATTCCTAGTCATTTATTTGTTCATTCATTCAACAATAAATATGTATTGACACCATTATGTGCCAGATATTGTGTTGGGATCCATTGTTGAACAAAGCAGACACAGTCTCTGCTTTCATGGAACTTACTTACTGCCAGTGGGAGTGACAAACACCAAACATGTAATCATATCAACATATCATTTTAAAATGAGATAGTGTACTATGTAGGGTAGTATGACATTATGGAACAGGGTCTTCTGTTATATATCCAAGCTGAGAAGGCTTCCCTGTGGTAGCCACATGTAAGCTGAGATTGCAGGAACTGAGTAGGAAAAGAAAGAAAACAAGGAAGAGGCATCCACGGAGAAGAAAAAGCAGATGTAACAAAGTATAGTGGTTAAAAGCGTTGACACTGCAGTCAGATTGCCCACATTCAAATCCTGCCTTTATAACTCACTGAATATGTACCTTGGGCAAGTTCTCTGTGCCTCAGTTTCCCTATCTATAAAATGGGAATAATTATACCTGCTTCATAGGGCTTTTGTGAGGGTTAGATGAATTAATACATGGAAAGCACTCAGAGCAGTGCCAGGCATATACCAAGTCTTAAAAGGTCCTGATTTTGGAAGGCATATAGTGCCCTTGAAGAACTGACAGACTGCCAGTGTGGCTAGAGTGGAGGGAGCCAGGAAAGAATATTCCAGTATGAGACTAGAGAAGAAGCAGAGACCTCATCAAGCCTCATGGACTATGTTAAAAATGATCTAGGGGCGCCTGGGTGGCTTAGTCGGTTAAGCGTCCGACTTTCNTGTGTGGAAATGGATTATAGTGGAATGGATTCATGGAAGCCACTTAAAGAAGTTACTACAGGAGCGCCTGGGTGGCTTAGTCGGTTAAGCGTCCGACTTTCGCTTAGGTCATGATCTCGCGGTTCGNAAAGAATTTTCTACAGTGTGGGTCACCTGGGTGGCTCAGTTGGTTAAGCATCCAGCTCTTGGTTTAGGCTCAGGTTATGATCTCACAGTTTCATGAGTTCCAGCCCTGTGTCTGGCTCTGCACTGGCAGCGCGAAGCCTCCTTGGGATTCTCTCTCTCTCCTTCCTTCTCTGCCCCTCCCTTGCTCACGTGGTCTCTCTCTCAAAATAAATAAACTTTAAAAAATAAGGTCCGAGAGAGAGCTAAATGGTGGCTTAGACTCAGGGTGGTGGTGACGACGGTGATGGAGAGAAGTGATCGGTGGCTTAGATAAGGGCATGAGGGTTCAACAACCAAATTTCTGGCATGTGAAGCTGCATATTCACTGACCTTGAGTGCACTAGAAAAGGACCAGGTTTGGGGATAGCAGACAGCTAAGTGGAAATATTAATTAGGACATGGTTGAATATAAAGCTCTAAATTCAAAAAGATTTGTGTTTGAGATAAGTTTGGGAGTCCCCCATTTATAGATGGTAATTGAAACCATAGAAATGAGACTTTAAGGAGAGAGTTTAAAGCAAGAAGACTGATAATGAGTTTTGAGGACTTATCATCTAAAGGACACTTGGCCTGAAGGTTAACCAAGAAAGAGCCTTAGAAGATCAGCTAGAAGAGTAGAAGGAAAAGCAGGAAAGGATGATATCTGGTAAGCCAAACGCTACCAAATAGTCAAGTAAAATGAAGACTATGCCCATAGGATATAGTGACATGCAGATCATTGGTGACCTTAACAAGAGTTATGTCAGTGGAATGCTGTGAGCAGAAATCAGATTTGAATAGGTTGAACAGGTGAGAGAGGTGAATGAAAGGAAATGAAGGCAACAGGAATGGGATGTGCTCTCAAACTTTGTGAAGGAGAGAACTAAGGCAAAAGAGATAGGAAGTGGGATTGAGAAGGGTGCATTTGTTTTGTTTTAAGATGGGAGAGACTTGAACATGTTTTAATCTTAATAGAAAGGATCCTGTAGAAAGGGAGATGTAGAAGATATAGAAGAGAGAAGGGAAAACAGTATGATTCATCAGGAGGCAAAAAGAGTTTGGGATCCAAAGCACAAGCAAGGACACGGAGGTGGAATAGATCCTCTTTCATCATAGGAGGGAATGAGAAGATGAATGTGCATGTACTCTGGTTTAAGAGCGAGCCCCAAGAAGCCTCCTTTTGACTGTTCTGGAATTTTATTAATTTGCTTCTTCTCAGAGCCCTAAAGTACTTAACTGTACGTTATGAATTCACATCTTCTGTCTTGTATTGTCTCTTACTATTTCAGGCCATAGGCTTGTCTTTGTCCACTAGATTATAAACTTGAGAATAAAACACAAGAGTTTATTCTCGTATCCCACTCGCTGGACTATTACCTAGTCCAGGGCTGAGTGTACTTTAAAAAAAAGATATACACTCAAGGGGTGCCTGGGTGGCTCAGCTGGTTAAGTATCAGACTTGGGCTCAAGTCATGATCTCACAGTTTGTGGGTTCAAGCCCAGCATTTGAAGCCTCTCTCTCTCTCTCTCTCTCTCTCTCTTTCTCTCTCTCTGCCCCTCCCTCTCTTGCTCTCTCTCACTCTCTCTCTCAAAAATAAATAAATAAACTTAAAATTTTTTTTTAATTTAGTGATTATTTATTTTTGAGAGAGACAGAGTGTGAGAGGGGGAGGGGCAGAGAGAGAGGGAGACACAGAATCCAAAGCAGGCTCCAGGCTCTGAGCTGACAGCACTGAGCCTGATGTGGGGCTTGAACTCACAAACTGCAAGATCATGACCTGAGCTGAAGTCAGAGGCTTAACCAAATGAGCCACCCAGGCGCCCCAACGTAAAAAAATGTCTTAAAAATAGATACTCAGTAAAAAGTCATTAAGATGGATGCTTAGGTAAAAGGAACAACTCATGTTCTGAGTACTAGCTATTCATATAATGATGTTTAGACTTTTGTCATTGAATCGTCAATCTTGATGATTTCTGTAAGGCCTGAGATATGCTTTAGATTTCATAGGTACCGAGTAGAATTACTCTATGGCTAATTGTAGTAATTTAGCTGACGGGGGATAACTAGCTTTCGGTTGGTGATCAGCTTATTATTTTTCTTTGCTTTTCCAGGTACAACAGCTACAGGTCTTGTTGCTACAAGCCCATGGAGGTACCCTGCCCGGATCTATAAAGTAAGAGTCATAAACTAATTTTATTTTTTTTTATTTTAATGTTTACTTATTTTTGAGAGAGAGAGAGAGAGAGAGAGAGTGATCAGGGGAGAGACAGAGAGAGAGGGAGACACAGAATCTGAAACAGGCTTCAGGCTCTGAGCTGTCAGCACAGAGCCCAACGTAGGGCTTGACCTCACAAGCTGTGAGATCATGACCTGAGCTGAAGTTGGAGGCTTAACCGACTGAGCCACTGAGGCACTACTATACAGTCTTTTAGGAAGAAGACAGGAGAAATGCTGACACANATTTTAAATGTTTATTCTTGGAGAGGCCATTTCTTCTCATGGTTGTTTTCCTCTGATAGACTAACATTTCTGGTAGCACTTGGCATCAAGGTAGGGATATTGCTAAACGTGCTACTTGGTTTTGAGGCAGTCTGATGTGATAGAACAGACATGGGTTCTGGCCTCAGAAATCTATTCATTGGAATTCTACTGTGAGGAAGAGCTGTTTCTTTTCTCCCCCATTTATGTATTTGATTACTTATTTATATCCATGTAGACTCATGGGTATTTATTTTATTCTATGGGCTATCATCCAATGCTATCATTATTTGTTTTATTACTCAGATTGTCCATGCTTTGTCCAATAGGTGCTCCTTTAGGGTGGTTCTTCTGTTCATCAAATACACCCTCTAGGATTTTTTTCACCCTCTAATTTTTAAGCATTTCTACAAAATGTTCCATACCAATTTTGTATTTTCCTTTCCCTAGTTTTATAATCAACTGTATCTCA
>NW_027531920.1:466952-471772 GCF_008692635.1 Crocuta crocuta
TATAATCAATCATATCTCAAAAGAGCCCTGATTTTTTTTTTATTGGAAAATAGTGTTTAGAAACCCATTCTGGGTGCTGGGTATGCTTGTTTGTTACTGGGTGTCACTGCTTCTAGGCCCTCTCAGAGGGCAGAGAAGAAATATCTGTATGTCTAGTAATGTACACATACGCTCATATCTATGTTTTTATATCTGCTCTCTATATATTAAAAGCCATGATTTTTATACCAATACCTCTGATTCCAATGCAACACTACAGGGTTCATTTTAGCCTTCTTTCTCCCCCTATTTCTTTTTCTAACAGTGAGACACCAGCTCTCATTATCTGCAGTCTATTTACTTATTTGTTCAGTTCCAGGATACACATACAGTAGTTTCAGAATTGCTAGCCCATACCCCTGTGAGAAACACTCTTATAAACTAGATTACAGCGTTTATGTACAGTTCATTTTGTCCTTAGGCTTAGAGTATCCAGGCAAGATACTGTTGCCCACAGTTACTGTTTGTATTCCATCTTGGGTTCCCCTTATGTCTTGGTTGCTTTTGTTTGTTTATATTTCAGGTACGCAAAGGGTATATGAGATATTATCATGCTCTAAGAGTCAGAGTTATACAAAGAAGAAATACTCAGAGCAGAGAAATGCAAATCAAAACCACAGTGAAATATCACCATACACCTATTAGGATGGCTGATAGTAAAAAAACTGAGTAACAAACGTTGGCAAGGGTGTGGAGAAATTAGAACCTTTGTGCACTTTTGGAGACGTTATAAAATGGTATGACTGCCATGGAAAACAGTATGGAGGTTCCTCAAAAAGTTGAAAATAGGAGGGGCGCCTGGGTGGCTTAGTCGGTTAAGCGTCCGACTTTCGCTTAGGTCATGATCTCGCGGTTCGTGGGTTCGAGCCCCGCGTCGGGCTCTGTGCTGACTGCCAGCCCAGAGCCTGGAGCCTGTTTCAGAGTCTGTGACTCCCTCTCTCTCTGACCCTGCCCTGCTCACGCTGTCTCTCTCTCTCTCTCTCTCTCTCCTAGAAATAAATAAAAAACATTAAAAAAATTAAAAAAAAAAAGTTGAAAATAAGAATAACACATGATCCAGCAATCCCACTTCTGGGTATATAATTGCAAAACAATTGAATGCAGAGTCTTAAAAAGAGATTTGCACACCTATGTTCATAGCAGCACTACTCCCAACAGCCAGGAAGGGGAAGCAACACAAATGTCTACCAGCGGAGGTGGCATGTACATATAATGGAATATTATTCAGCCTTAAAAAGGACGGAAACCCTATTACGTGTTACAGCATGAATGAAACTTGAGGACATTGTACTAAGTGAAATAAGCCAATCACAAAAAGATACTGTATAATTCCACTTACAGGAGATACTTAGTCAAATTCGTAGAAACAGAGAGGAGGATGGTAGTGACCCAGGACTGGGGGTGGGGAGGGGCAAAAAGGGAGTTGTTTAATGGGCAGAGGGTTTCAGTTTTGCAAGATACAAAAGTTCTGGAGGTCTGTTTCACAACAATGTAAATATACTTAAAACTACTCAACTGTACACTTAACAATGGTTAAGATGGTAAGCTTTATACTTTTTTTCAACCACAACTCAAAAAAGAAAAAGAAAAACCACCAACAGAACTAGAAGAAAACATAGGCAAAGGTCTATGTGTATACAGGTAAAGGTGAAAAACAGTGTAGAAATAAAAACAATGGCAGAAAACTATAAAAGAATAGACTGGTGGGAAGGGTGGGAACAGGGAGTTGTTGTTTAATAACTATGGAGTTTCAGTGTTGCAAGACGAGAAAGTTCTGGAGAGCCATTGCACAATGATGTGATTATACTTTATTGAACTGTCCACTTAAAAAATGTTCATGATGGTAAATTTTATGTTAACATGTTTTTACCACAATACATTTTGTGAAATGTCATTCCCTCTTCATCCCTGCTGCCCTATTCCCATTTTGCACTCTTATCTCTACCACTATTCTCCCTCCTCCATATTGAACCAATCTCTTTAGTTTCTGGTCTAGCTTTCCTATATTTCTCCTCTACAAATGAGCATATACCTATATTTTTTTTCATATCCTCTTCTTATATGAATGGTAATATGCCATAGATAGTCTTTTGTGACTTTTCTCTTTTCAGCATTGCCTAGAAATCATTTCTTATCAGTTCATAAAAGCCTTCCTCATTCTTTTGTACAGCTGCATGCTTCTCTTATTGTTCATACTGATTTGTCTTCTTTCCTATGTATGGGCGTTTAGGTTTGTTCCCAGTATTTTGTGATTACAAACATACTGCAGCGAATAACTTTGTGTTATTCCGTTCTCATATTATTAGTGACCTCTCTTC
Source organism: Crocuta crocuta (assembly GCF_008692635.1). Classification (NCBI taxonomy): domain Eukaryota; kingdom Metazoa; phylum Chordata; class Mammalia; order Carnivora; family Hyaenidae; genus Crocuta; species Crocuta crocuta. The sequence continues at coordinate 469,310 of NW_027531920.1, forward strand.
AGGGTAGATTTCTAGAAGTGGGATTGCCGAGGCAAAAGGTAAGTGCATGTGTGGTTTTGTTAAATATTGCCATATTCCCCCTCCAAAAGGGATATGCCAGTGTGCATTCCCAGTGGCAGGGTGTGACAATGCTTGTTTCCCCATAACCTCACCAGCGGAATGTGTTGTACTTCTCAATTTTTTGCCAATCTGATAGGTGAGAAATACTATCTCAGTATCTTGTTTTAATTTTCGTTTCTTTATCACTGGATCTCAGCATTCATTTTTTTCCTATGTTTCAGGGCCACTTTTATCTCTTTTTCTGGTGAATTGTCTGTTCATATGTCTCATTTTTCTATCAGGTTTTCTGATCCTTTGGCCCTTTTTGAAAAAAACTATGGTAAAAGATACATAAAACCCACCATGTTAACTATTTTTTAAGTATACAGTTCAGTGGCATTAAGTGCATTCACAATCTTGTACAACCGTCCCCACCATCCTGCACAGCTGAAACTCTGTACCCATTAAACAATAACACCCCAGTTTCCATTCTCCCCTCAGTCCTGGCAACCACCATTCTTCTTGCATTTAATTATCCTAAGCATATGAGTGAAATCATAGAATATTTGTCCTTTTGTGATTGTCCTGTTTCACTTAGCATATCTTCAAGTCTCATCCATGTCGTAGCATGTGTCAGAATTTCCTTTCTTTTTTTTTTTACAAATAGTTTATTGTCAAGTTGGTTCCCATATAACACCCAGTGNAAATTTTTTAAATTAGACTGCTGTACTATTTTACATAGTGGCTATACCACTTTGTGTTCCTACCAGCAGTGCATGAGTGTTCGAATTTCTTCATATCCTTGCCAAACACTTGCTATTTCCACTTTAAAAAAAATGAACTTTTTCTAAAGTTTACTTACTTTCAGAGAGACAAAGAGAGGGTACAAGTGGGGAAGGGGCAGAGAGAGCGGGGTACAGAGGACCAGAAGCAGACTCTGTGCTGACAACAGATAGCCCGATGTAGGGGTCGAACTCACAAACCACAAGACCATGACTTGAGCAGAAATCAGACACTTAACTGACTGAGCCACCCAGGCACCCCTCAACTTTTTGGCTATTATGAATTATGCTGTTATGAACATTTACTTGCAAGTTTTTGTACGGACATGATTGGGTAGATGTCTAGAAGTAGAACCATATGTTTAACTTTTTAAGAAACTGCCAAACTCTTTTCCGAAGTTGGTATGGTGTTTACATTCACATGCTTCTGGATATTGATTCATAATTAGAATGCCTTTCCCTATACCAGGGTTAAAGAGGAATTTGTTTCTCTCTAGTACTTACGTTGATTTTATTTTTTGTGTTTCATATTTTCAATCTTTTTTGTAAATTTATTTCTGAGAGAGAGAGACAGCATGAGCAGAGGAGGGTCAGGGAGAGAGGGAGACACAGAATCTGAAACAAGCTCCAGGCTCTGAGCTAGCTGTCAGCACAGAGCCCGACGCGGGGCTTGAACCCACGAACCGTGAGCTCATGACCTGAGCCACAATCAGACGCTTAACTGACTGAACCACCCAGGCACCCCACATTTTATATTTTCATTTGGAGTTTATTCTTATGTAGGTGGGAGCTTATTTTCTTTTAATATCCTTATTTTCCATAACTCCTAATCATTTTTTCTTATTATAAAAGGAATATGTTGCTTCTTGTAGGACATTTAAAATGAAAAGCATGAAGAATAAATCTTAAAACTTCCATATTTATCACACAGAGATGCCCACCCNTCTGTGACTCCCTCTCTCTCTGACCCTCCCCTGCTCACGCTGTCTCTCTCTCTCTCTCTCCTAGAAATAAATAAAAAAATTTTAAAAAAAAACTTTAAAAAAAAAAAATAAAGAATGTTGAGTAAAGAAATGGAGGAAAGCTGGGTTCCCTTAAAGGGTCTCTTAAAGACCTGTTCTAGTTTAACCAGTTTAGAAGCAATTTTCCCATCTTCCTTTCCTTTCAGTTTAGCATAGACCTGTTTTATGTAAGACAAGGTTAGTGAACACAAGACTAATAAAAACTATTCCACACTTCCATCCGCCTAGAATATACTACAGGATATAGTCTCAGCTACACAAGTAATAGATTCTAAGAAACAGTTGATGAATCAGTGAACTCACCTGTTCAGTGTTTTACAGAAAAATAAAGATGCTACTTCTTTTCTCAAAAATGTATGTGTAGGGGCGCCTGGGTGGCTCAGTCAGCTAAGCATCCGACTTCGGCTCAGGTCATGATCTCACGGTTTGTGGGTTCAAGCCCTGCGTTGGGCTCTGTGCTGACAGCTAGCTCAGAGCCTGAAGCCTGCTTCAGATTCTGTGTCTCCCTCTCTCTCTCTCTCTCTGACCCTCGCCTGCTCAGGCTGTCTCTCTCTCTCTCTCTCAGAAATAAATAAAACATAAATAAATACGTGTGTATTTTAAGAAACATTTCATAAAAG
>NW_027531920.1:472066-472855 GCF_008692635.1 Crocuta crocuta
ACTTGAATTTTTTTTTTTTTTGCTTTTTGTCTTAGGATTATATTCTTATTGGGTGTGTGTCATGAAAGCTTTTGCATTGATTTTCTGTGTTTGTCAATTTGCACATGCTCGACTAACTTGAATTCCTAGCATAGGCGACTAAATAGCCTATGAAAGAGGAAACGCTGGTGTTCCATTGTATTTTCCCCCATTTAAAAAGGTCTTGGAAATTTTTAGGAAGGGAAAAACTATGGAGTTAAAAATATCATTACTTTGGAGTTTGTCAATTTACCTGAATGAAACATGGAAGTTCTCAGCTTAATAACAGTAAGGAAATATCAGAGCAATCTAAAATAACACTAAATTTACCAACAGTTGGTTGGTTGTTTGTTTTTTGTTTGCATTTTAGAGAGAGCACACAAGTTGGGGAGAGGGACAGAGAGATAGAGAGAATCCCAAGCAGGCTCCACGCTCACTGCAGAGCCCAATGTGGGGCTCAATCCCATGACCCTGGGATCATGACCTGAGCCAAAATCAAGAGTCGGACACTCAACCAACTGAGCCACCCAGGCACCCCCATTTATTTTTTCATTTTTTCATTTTTTTTTTTACATAGGTTTCACACCCAGCGTGGAGACCAGTGTGGGGCTTGAACTCACAACCCTGAGATCAAGACCTGAGCTGACATCAAGAGTCAGATGTTTAAAAAAAAAAAAAAAAGAGTCAAACGTTTAACTGACTGAGCCACCCAGGCGCCCCAATAGTTTACTTTTATAATCAACATTTTAATTGAGCATTCTTTCGTGAGAG
>NW_027531920.1:472874-474519 GCF_008692635.1 Crocuta crocuta
AACACGAGACCTTATGGTTTGGCCTTGCTATTAAGTTTTTTATGAAAAGTATGCTACAATTTTCTATAAGAATTCCTGGAGGTCTTAAACTGCATGAGAGGGCATCTATTCCTGAAATCCTTTTCAATCCTTTATTGTCATTGAGAACAGATGTTCCCTGTCCTTTTTTCCTCTTTATTATAGCCTTGACAACTATTCATTTTTCCCCTCAGTCTCCTTCAGATTCATATCTTCATATTTCTTCTGATCTTTTTTCACCAGTCCTATTTTCCAGTCTTTTGAACAATTAATCCTAGTAGATGACCAAGAAACAAAAACTGTACTTCTTGTTGGTCTTTTCAATTAGTCTGGAACTGATATCAAGTAATCTGCATAAATTCCAAAAGTTCTTATCTATATGTATTCCTTCAAATTATTTCATTCTCTCCCATCCACTCCTATTTGATATGGACACCATTGTTGTCACCACCCACTCTAAGCAATTTAAAATTGATATACAAATGAACAAGAGGTTTTGAGCAAGTCAGGCATTTAGAGGGAACAGTTATTTATGGAGGGTTGTGAAATGTGCTCTCAGTGGCCACTGGTAATTATATCAACTTTCTGACTTCTTAAATGCTATTTCCCTAAACTTCAGTAAATAGGCAGTTGACTTTTGTTGAGGTTAAATTTCACCCTGAGCTTTTCACTTCTACCTCCTCCATACCTCTTCCTTCCCTGCCTCCCTAACCTTTAATGAGGTATTGATGGTGGGAAGAAGAGAGAGAACACCTATCTTAGCTACAGTTAGCCTTCACTTCTTAACTACATAGCACAAATAGAAATATCTTAAACTAAGAGCCAAGGGTAGAGGTTAGTCATTTCTGTTGCAACCATGTCTGATTCTGAATTATTACCGTCNACCTTTGATATAGGAATTATCAACAGGTATTTTTTCAGTCTCTTACTTTCTTTGTTTTAGTGTGGAACCATCAGAAAATCTACAGTCCCTGATGGAGAAGAACCAGTCCCTGACAGAGGAGAAGGAAAAATTAAGTCGTGGTCTGAGCGAGGCAGCTGGCCAGACCGCCCAGATGTTGGAGAGAATCATTTTGGTGAGGACCCACGACTAAGCTACTAGCAATCTGGACATTTACTAGCTTTAGTTTCTGAAATATTTAACATGCTTCTCATTATGAGAGACAAGTTATCTGGAAAGAAATGGATTAATATTACCATGTCCCCTATGGAGCCCCTCTAGGGTAAATACATGGGCTTATGATCAAACATACAGAAAAACTAAAAGAATCGGACAGTGAGCACCTATATATCCATCACAAAGAATCCACATGAATCTTATTTTAAAATAGATTTTTTCTAAAATGCCAGAGAGGAAAGAACCAGGTTCTTCTGTCACCTTCAGTCCTGCTTAATCTGTTTCCATAATACCAGGAAACTATCCCCTCAGTAAAATTTTAGTTCTTCTCTATCTCTCTTCCTCTAATGTCATCACATTTCATACTCTGTCCTAACAGCTGCTGTGGTGAGATAGAACAGCTGGGAAATTAACATTAATTCTTTTACATGTGGTTCATTTCTAAATAGTGGATCACTACGTAACTGATTACACCAGTTCTGTAACCTACTGCCTGTCTGATAGTAACCT
>NW_027531920.1:474557-480812 GCF_008692635.1 Crocuta crocuta
AGACTAAGTACAACTCAGTCTTTAATAGCACAACTATTGTCAAAAGTGAAAATGAGTTTACACCAAAATGTAATTGAACGTCTGTAATTTATGCACCTTCGCACATCAGCATGCTCTCTAGTCAAGGAAGCGTAAGCTGCTTAAAGATTCTTTCAAGGGGGCCAAACCCTATATCCGTTGTCTATTACTGGGGGAAGGGTGAAAATGAGAGCTAGAGGATTTTTATACACAGTTTTCGGTCTCCAGAGCTGCATTCTGTGTCTTGGAAGTAGCTCTAGAGGCTGTGTCTCACATGTATGTGAGTGTGGCTGACATAACAGACAGTACCTGTTACTCTAGCCACATACCCATCTGAACTTTATAAGGCTGTCATAATGGCTTCGTGAAGGCTTATTGTTTGCTATGCTGTCGGAACATCATAACAAGCATGACATTTGAGTCCTATATAACCTGTCCTTCCCAAATCTGTCACAGGATCTAGCACGTTACAGATACTATGATTAAAATAAAATGAAAAATATCAATAACCCTTCCCAAAACATAGCCCTCTCGGCCATTTCTTCTCTGCCACCATTCTTGTGCCTCACCCTTTTTCTTGCTTTCTCCTACTAAAACTGGCCTACCAGAGCAGATAGTGTAACCTGGAAAAAAAAAGAGCTCAACTCATATTCAATGTGAGTCCCTTTTATGTTTTAAATGCCCTTATGCTGGGGCTAGGGAACAGTATAGTGTAGGAGGCAGTTTAAAGTAAGTGGTTTTTTTGCAAACAGCAGGGAGTAGCATGCCAGGAAGTATTGCTTTTTCTCCCAGTTGCAAAGTTCTATATGGAATTAAGGCTTCACAGTCCACACCATAGTCTGAGCTTCATGGCAAGCATAAGACCCAGCTGCTTAGATGTTATTTTTAGTAGCTCATGTTGACTGAAGGGCTAATTTCCATGACTCTGTCAAAAAAATACATTTCTCACTAAATTACCAAAGCCCACTAAATCCTCTTATTATAGCAAAGGAGCCAACCTTTCTACCTAGGTTTTAATCCATAGGAGTAGGAGAGAGGGCATAATTAGGTGAGGCTGTTAGGCATTGCCACTGATGATCTCCTGGGTCTCTGTTGCAGACAGAACAAGCAAATGAAAAAATGAATGCCAAGCTAGAGGAACTGAGGCAGCATGCAGCGTAAGTATCATACCAAATGTTTGTTAGTGACCTATACCACCTTAGTATGCGGTCACCAACATTACAGTTTTTGCAGTATGATTAATCTTTGGGTTCCTTCCTTTGAACTTTCAGCTGCAAAGTGGATCTTCAAAAGCTAGTGGAAACTTTGGAAGACCAGGAATTAAAGGAAAACATAGAGACAATTCGTAACCTACAGCAAGTGATTACCCAGCTATCGGTAAGCCAAGTAGGGGTGGTGTAGATAGACGTATCGCTTTCGTTTGTTTCTCTTGATGCATATAAATATATCTAACTTGTGCCTTTGGCTGAAACAACTAGGCTGTGAGCTGTTTGAGGGCAGAGATTATGGATCACGGAGTATGATCTGAATATTGAGTTTATTAAATCAGAACACTTGTAGGTTACATATGCAATGGCACGTCAGTATTTCAGTACTCTGACCAAACACTGGAAGCAGCAGCATCGCAGTGCAAAATTGCCTGGTAACATGGGCAGCAGGCATTGATTTGCTTTCCTTTCAGTGTAGGCTAACTTAATAAGAGGCCTTGTGCTATACCTCGATCTTAAGTAGGCTGGGTTCTAACAGATGTCTTAGAGCAACCAGGGAATACCATAGCTCTCTTTTATAACCAGTAATAAATTAGTCTGAATGATTGTTCTGTAAGTCCCCATTTTTATTTATTTTTAGAACTGTTACAGTAGCTGTGGGTGGGCTTGGGCAGTGGGTATTTGTTATTTTTCCCAGAAGAAAAATTCCTACAATCCCACCACCCTAAAAACCTCTTTTATTTTTGGTGTTCCTTCTCTGTCTTAGCCCTCAAGCATATATATGCTGCTTTTTTTAATTGAAGTCATATTATGTTAAGGGGCCATGGTTGGTTTTGTTCCATCTATACCTCTTGTTCATCATTCTGAATCCGTGACAATGTCTGTAAATGACTGGTGGTAATTTCTAGCTCGTGGGCAGAGGCTTTAACAGAACGGTGGTAAAGTCTCAGGTAAATCTCAGGTCTTGCCCAGTGTTTTCTAGAGTTGTCAAAAGAGTTTCACGAAATCATCTACACTTATATTTTACTCTTCAAGATTCCTTTAAAAATACCATACAGTATTGTGGGAGGAAGGATTAGGATGAGTTCCAATAAGTTAAATGACTAAATTCCCAAAAGGCTTGAGAGCAGTGTTTTAGAATAGGTAGGGCTGTGCAAAACTTCCACGAGCAGTCCAACAGGGCAGTTCATTTATCCAACAAACAGGCCACAGCAGTTGAGAACCTGGGCCCCAGAGCCAGACACACCCTAGTTTGAAGCCAATTCTGCCACTCAGTAGCTATGTAACCTTGTTAAGTACTGTATTAATATCAAAAGAAAATAATTTAAGTAACTCGAAAAGGACATTAAAAGCAGATGCACTCAGGGAGCACCTGAACTCCAGGTAATCCTTGAGTGGAAGCAGGATTGGAGTTTTATAAGGTGAGACGGGAGAGGGGTGTGTCCTTGTGGTTTGGCTCAGGTAGCAGATTTATTGTTAATAAGGCTATGAAACTTTTGGTTGGAGGCCGTTCCAGTTGTCATGCCTCTGGCTTAAATGAAGAACATTGGTGCAGCCCCATCCTACTTGCTGTCCAGTTGTTTTCGAGAGTTGTTCTTGCAACTCTTGTAGTTTGTTCACTGGTTAAAGTTCTCAAGTGGGAGAGGCGGCAAAGAAAATTAGGAACCCTCCCTTTCTGTTTTAGTCCTCTCACATTAGCAATATGAGCAAAGGGCACTGACAACACAAAAGAACAGGTGATTAACTGCCCAGAAAATTCAGGAAGTCAGTACAGAAGACCGTGGGCCCTGAAAAAGGAATAGAAGTTTGTCACACAGACAACAGGGAAAATACAATCCATACAGAGCAAAAAGCACATGCCAAAGCAAACTGGTTGAAAGTTCAGAATGTGATAAGGACCTCGTTGTGGCTGAATTACAGAGTACATGCCAGAGAATGGCTATCACAAGGTTAAATTTCACCATCTATAATTCCACTTAAATGTAGCTGAAACATCTGATATATAAAAATCTTGTGTGAGCTGCCTCAAAATTAAGATAAGCTAGGCTATGGAACCATAACTGGAACTGAAGCTTATGTGATCACAAAAGAGTGATCCAGGACAACACTGTTCATGGACACCACAACAATCTTAGAGGATTTCACACCATCTCATTTCTGGGGCTTTGAGTCACATGGGAAAGATGAAGCAAATCCATGGAAACAAGATAATAACATAAGAAAAGGCGTATCCTTGGTGAGGATCTGGTGATATGACTGGTACCTGGTGTGCCTATAGAGGAAGTTGCTAGTGGTGGCTGACTCAGAGGAAGTCTGTAGGAAGTCTGCCACCAAAAGTCACTTGGCACATGCAGCAAGAAGGTATTAAGGTTACCACGGGCTGATAAAGTCCCTGGCTTCCCTCCACTGTCACAGTTAGGCAGAGTAAACCCTTTTGCCCAGGGCTCCTGCTGGACTCTTGAATCAGAAGTTTCCATGTCTATTGTTTAAAGACCCTCCCAGCTACTTGGACATACACAACAATGTATCCTGTGGCTTTTATTAAGACTCACTACAGTGAAAGCAGAATGTTTTGGATGTACGTGCTTGTGCCCTTCATTCTAGATTAAAACTATTTTTATTTTAAATGACGGATGAACACCCCCTTTTCAATTAGGAAGGTAACCATTGTTCCCGAATCTTCCTCCCGGGGCTTTAAGCACTAAACTGTACCATTTCTTCCTTGAAAATACAATTCAAACAAACCTCCTTGCTGCAGTCACCTGTGAGGAAATTCATGTAGTCCTTTCAGTTCCCACAAAATCAAATTTTGTTGTTTTTAACCCCTCCTTGAAGGCCAGTTCCATAAAAAGCATTTTGCATGCCCAGTAATGGGATTGCCTACAGCCTAACAAGCACAAACTTCTTTGGAGGGTATTGCCGGTCAGTGTAGCTCAATGTACCCTAGCCTTGTCCCCCTGACCATCACCTTCAGCAAATCGCGTATTTTTACCTTACAAGAGGTTCTCCATCTAGCCTGAGAATGAGAAAAAGGCTTTTAGATTGAAATAAATCCCATTGTTATACATTTATATTCAGGATTATGAAGGCAGAATCCTTCCAAGTTCATGTAGAACATGTCACCAAAGCTTAACCTTTGGCATTACAAAATTGTATTGGGCCAAAAGCCAAAAGGTCAACCACAGTAACATATCTTCTTCAAAGGTTAACCCATCTACTTCAATCCTGACCCTCTGGAAGGTACTAGAAAATGTCTCCAAAAGCCAACATTACAGGTTTTACTAATCTAGGATAGGTCCGTAAGTAGTCCATTTATTGAAACTTAAAACATGGGAGGGAAGGAAGGGTAACCATCAACCTATAATATATCGAAGTGCTCTGTTTTTCAAGAAGGATTTCATATGTCTGGTCCTTGGAGAATCACCAGTATTGTAAGTCATGATGAGAAAGGATGTGGGAACACTGGAGCTTCCTTTGAATTTTCTTTGAGTCTCACTGATTGGGAATTTCTGGGTGCTTTACACCCAGAAAGGACCTCTTCACTCCTCGCCTTAAAGGTACTGAGATTCAAGTTTCAACAACTATGTAAGGTTTCACTGGGCTGATGTAGAGACTCCATGTGCTAACCCTAAATTCTTTTCTTGCTATTGAGCCCGTAGCTCTTTCACCTTTGACCTCTTTAATTATGAGACTTCCTGGAAATCCTTTCTTCCCGGGGCTTGCAGAATCACTTAAACAGAAGTGGTAATCCATATGTTGCAAAACCAAATAAAGCCTAAATTCCAGTGGGGAGAAGAGAGCTTGCTCATGTGATAGCCTATAAACAAATTAGTCCTAATAAGTGGTTTTGGGTTTCCCTTTTAGATGGTTGTCATTCCAGTGCCCAAAAAAGGAATTGCCCTTCTCTGAAAGGGAATCAGTGCTTGCCCTTTCCCTCCATGTAACCACTACCTGCAATAGCTGCATAGGATTGATTCGTTCTTAGATATATGAGGGAGATTTCTCTGACTTCATGAGCACATTTCTCTGGGGTATCTGCCTATATGGAACTTATTTCCTTCTAGAGTAGGGTCTTGCTACCGTGACTGTAAAAACATACAAAATAACCCTTCCTTCTATTCACTTTTCTACTGCATTGCCTTTATTTCATATGTCTGTTTTTAGGGTGATATGTCCATGAGAACTGGCTAGACCCGTACATTATAGAGGTAGACTTAGTCATAAAAACATAAAGGATAGAGTCTATAAAATGAGTTAAACTTTGGCCTGTTAGAATAGCTAATGTTTCACTTTGGCCCAATGATCTCTGGCAGACCAGGAAAGGTGCAGTATTGCCACATGACCCTAATTTTCTTTTTAGAAAGACTACGCCAATGGGGCGCCTGGGTGGCTTAGTTGGTTAAGTGTCCGACTTTCGCTTAGGTCATGATCTCGCGGTTCGTGGGTTCGAGCCCCGTGTTGGGCTCTGTGCTGACTGCCAGCTCAGAGCCTGGAGCCTGTTTCAGTCTGTGACTCCCTCTCTCTCTGACCCTCCCCTGCTCACACTGTCTCTCTCTCTCTCCTAGAAATAAATAAAACATTAAAAAAAAATTAAAACAAAAAAAAAAAGAAAGACTACGCCATTGACCTTTTAATGAGGATAGAGTCTGAAGAGGTGGGAAGTGGAAATGTGTGGTTTTGGGTGTATATATGTGCACAAAATGGGTCCAGCACCTTAAAGGGTCTCTATGTACACTTGAAAAAAAATTAAATAACCAATATAAAATCCACTAGTAAGCTTCACTTCAGGATCTTTTCCTAAACTGAAATATCACTTGTCATTGCAGGATGAANACCAGTTTTGTAAATTTCTGAAGTTGGATAGACTCCATCCCTAATAGTATGACTGCTAATAGATGGCAGGGCTTCTTAGGGATGTCATTTTCCTTATTTGCAGTCTGGCTTACTGACTTTTTGTTAGATGCTAGTATTCTGCATCAGCTGTCTAGAAGTTAAAGTGAGGGGAAAAAGCAAATTAGGAAATTATGGT
>NW_027531920.1:480840-485798 GCF_008692635.1 Crocuta crocuta
CAAGGGAAATATTTTGAGTGTTCAAATTGGAAAAATAGATAAAATATATTAGAAAAAATAAATAAAATGTATTAGGTGTTGACTAAAGGTTAGAGAGCAAAGTTGAAATGAAAGGCTAGACAGTGGCTTCCTTGAGACATCTTTTTGCCCCTAAAACAAACGTGTATCGGTATTTTTCGTATGCTGAAAGAAGAAATATGGGAAATAATAAGGTGACCTCTGGCATGTGCCCTTCATTCTGGATTAAAAGTATTTTTATTTTAAGTGATGGTTGAATACCCCCTTTTCAATTATGAAAGGAACCATTATGTTCCTGAATCTTTCGGGATTGTGAAGAGATCATGAAGCCTCTTCTCCATTTTCAACATTCCTAAAGTGCCATTTCCAGAACTCTTTCTCCTGTAAAGACCCCTTATAATGAGGTGAAAGTAAGAAATGTTAGCTAGATCAATAAAATAAAGAGCAAGAAACTCAGTTTACTCTAAGAGGCAGTCAAAGGATGTAAGAAGCAAGGTGCTGTGAGAACAGGGAAAGAGGCTAGGCTCGATGCATTTCAGATGTTTAAAGCCAATATATGAGAAGCCATATTTTTAAAAGAACAGGGATACCAGTAATGGAGAAGTGGCTGTGAGACCAACCTGATGAAGCAGGGTCTAGGGATCTCCAATTGCTTGTTTCTCTTACAAATCATCATCTTGATCTTTTCCAGCAAGTGGAAACCAGTCCAGAGACCAGCAGGTCTTCTGATGCTTTCACTACTCAGCATGCTCTACGTCAAGCTCAGATGTCTAAGGAGCTGGTTGAGTTGAATAAAGCCCTTGCCCTGAAAGAGGCTCTAGCCAGAAAGATGACTCAGAATGACAACCAACTGCAGCCCATTCAGTTCCAGTACCAGGTAAAAAATTTACCAGGGCGGCGTNTCTGAGCTGTCGGCACAGAGCCCGATGCGGGGCTCAAACTCATGGACCGTAAGATCATGACCTGAGCTGAAGTCGAATGCTCAACTGACTGAGCCACCCAAGTGCCCCAGGCACAGTTTTTGATGACGTTGAGACAACATAATGTGCATAGTACAACTGGAATTGTATTGTTGGTGTCAAATAAAAAAAAAAAAAANTTCAGGAAAGGGAACCTGCAATTTTATTTCATTTAATCTAACACCTTACCTTATGCAACAGGTATTTAATAAATAGTTGGATGATGTTATAATAAACTTGGTCTCCACTTGTGGAGAAATTTTGTTCTAATACCAATACTGAGATTCTGAGAAAGGTACATCTCTTCATAGATGGTCTTGGCTATGGTGTGAATTAGAAAGAAACTTATGGGGCACCTGGGTGGCTCAGTCAGTTAAGTGTCTGACTTTGGCTCAGGTCATGATCTCACAGCCTGTGAGTTCAAGCCCTACATTGGGCTCTGTGCTGACAGCACAGAGCCTACTTGGGATTCTCTCGCTCTCGCTCTCGCTCTCGCTCGCTCTCTCTCTCTCTCTCTCTCTCTCTCCCTCTTGCTCTGCCCCTCCCCTGTTTGTGTGCTTTCTCCCTCTCTCTATTAAAATAAACATTTTTTTTAAAAAAGAGAGAATAATGGATATCACTTGACTTGGCCAATCACTAAACTGTTTTTCCTAGTGGTAGTTCTATTTTTTTTTTAATTTTTTCTTAATATTTATTTAGAGAGGGAGGGAGCGCACATGTGCATNTTGGACACTCAACTGACTGAGCCACCCAGGTGCCTAGTGGTAGTTCTAATTGGCCTTTGCTAATTAATAATCAGATCTTTACTGAAAGACAAGTCTTTGGCTTCCAGGTTATTCCACAAGGTTAACTAGACCTTATTTTCCATTGTAGCCCAGTGTTTCCCATCCACAAAGTGATGTTAGGAGGGCTGGTAGAGGGAAAGGTGGATTGTTTTCCCATCAAGCTACATCCTACCACCCTCAGGTGGTATATGCTTGTATCAAGAAATCCCTATAGTATTCATGCAGATTCTACCCCCAGCTTCCCTATGTTTTCAGAGTAAAAACAAGAAAAGTGTTTTTCCTAAATAATTTTCAGCACTTTTTTCTTTAGGGTAGAGAATTCCCCTAGGGTATTACAAATAATAGCTGAGGTGACATTAGGGGTTTTATTTCTGTTTTTTGTTATTACAGTTGTGTTTAGCTTTTTTTTTAACTTAATTTTTACTTATGTCAAATGCAAAAAAAAGAAATGTTTATGGCAAATGCATGTATATCATTTTTTTTATCCTTTTTTTTTAATGTTTTATTTATTTCTAGGAGAGAGAGAGAGACAACGTGAGCAGGGGAGGGTCAGAGAGAGAGGGAGGCACAGACTGAAACAGGCTCCAGGCTCTGAGCTGGCAGTCAGCACAGAGCCCGACGCGGGGCCCGAACCCACGAACCGCGAGATCATGACCTAAGCGAAAGTCGGACGCTTAACCGACTAAGCCACCCAGGTGCCCCAACATGTTTATCATTTTTAAAGCCAAATAGTACAATAATCAGAAAAATGAAGCAATTCCTGCCGTACTACCTTCTGTCCAGTTCCCTAGACTTATATTTTAAATGCTTAAGTTGTTTCTTCTGACACTTACATTCATTTTTATAGATAAGAGTTGGAAGTATAATATGTTAATTTAAAAATTTTAGACATTATTGCAAATCAGAACCATAATGAAATATCACCTCACATCTGTCAGAATGGCTAAAATTAAAAACACAAGAAACAACAAGTGTTGGCAGGGGTGTGGAGGAAAAGGAACCCTTGTGCACTGTTGGTGGGAATGCAAACTGGTACAACCAGTGTAGAAAACAGTGTGAAGATTCCTCAAAAGATTAAAATAGAATTACCATATAATCCAGTAATTCCATTACTAGGTACTTACCCAAAGAACACAAAAACACTAATTCGAAAAAATATATGCACCCCTATGTTTATTGCAGCATTATTTACAATAGCCAAATTATGGAAGCAGCCCAGGTGTTCATTGATAGATGAATGGATAAAGAAGAAAAACACACAAACTCTCAAATATAATGAATAAACTAGTGGTTACCAGAGGGAAGTGGGTGGGCGGATGGGTGAAATAGGTGAAGGAGATAAAGAGTACAAAAGAAAAGAATAATTGATTATTATTACATTTTAATAACTCAGGGTTTAATTAAAACCACAGTAATTTTGTAATGTAACATCTTTTGTGGGTAGCTTCCTTTACTTCCAGAAATTCTGATTAAATGGACAGGCAGTACCTCTTAAGAGTATGAGGCAGTTCCAGAGATGCAGAAAGGTGATGGTTGTACAATGTCACTGAGGTGTCCACTTAATATGATTAAAATGTTAACCCTTATNCTTCAGTACAATTGTGAAAAAAGTTTTAGATATTATCGTTGATTTCCCGCTATGGAAGATAGGAATATAGCTCTCTTATACAACCACGCATGTACACCGCCTCACCTCTTATCTCTCAGAACGGTAATCTCATAAGTTTTGATTAAATGAATATTTAGTGTTTACATTTTTATGATTTATGTAAATGTGTTTTCCAGCTGAGCCACATAACATAATATGATTCCACTTCCTTTCTTGTTTGGCTTTTTGTATTTCCTGGAGTTAATAACCTCATTTTTTCATTTACTTAGTCTTCTATGTACCTGTCAATAATTTATCTCGAAACTTCTTTACAGACTTATAAAACTCCTCCTAATATGGTCAAACGTACCAGATAACTCACCAATTTCTTTCTTGAAGACAACTCTCCTGGAATCTTCTGTCCCGGTTTGCTTTCTGTAGGCCTGCTGCCCAGCCAGCAACCTGGGACTGTCATCCTGGGAATCTGCTTCACTTCTCATCTCTGTGTTGAAACAGATTTGTTGTCTTCCTCATTCTTGGGATACCCCTTTGTGTTGGTTAAATACAACCTCAATAACTTTCTGAAACAGTGTTCATGAAAGAGAAATGTTTTAAACCATTGCATACCTGAAAATAGCTTTTTGTTGTTGTTAGGTAGGTAGGTAAGTAGTTTGGCTGGGTTTATATTCTATAATGGAAATCATTTTCCTTCGGAAATATGAAGGCTTTCCTTCACTGCCTTCTGTTTCCAGTATTGCTGTTGAGAAGTCCATTATAATGCCTGATTCTTTTTATTTGATCTGTATTCCACCGCCACCACCACTCCTGCTCTAGAAACTTTAAGGACCTTTTCTTTGTTGCCAAGTGTGATTGAACTTCACAATGATGTGCCTTTGTATGGGACTTGTTTATTGTACTTGGTGGGTCCTTTCAAACTAGAAATTTGTATTCTCCTTTAATGGGAAGGTTTCTTGTATTATTTCTTTAATAATGCCCCCTTTCTTTTTTTCCTGGTTCTCTTGCACTCCGCATAGTCAGATACTGGATCCCTTAGACATAGTCTCTGCTTTTCTTATCTCTTCCCTCCTATTTTCTATTTTTTTAATCTTTTTATTCCACTATCTGGGTGATTTCCCTCCACACCTGGTGAATTTTTCCTATTTGCCTATTAATTTCTGAGATGTTTTTAATCCACTCATATTTTATATCCTATTTTTTTTCATGGATGCAGTGCTCATCTCTAATAGAAATTATATTTTGTTGAGGTTTTCTTATTCTTCCTGTCTTTCCTCTGTGTCCTCCAAATTCCTCTCTTTAGTGTGTTTGGTCTTTTCTTTCATATAAGAAGCTTTCCTCAAATTTCCAGTGATCTTTGGCTACCCATTCATACTTAACAGTGGAACACTAAAGGCCAGTTGGAAGTTCTGTATATATGGGTTTATCTTGGGCTGGTCAGTTTCCAATAAAGAAATCTGTCATTCTCCTGCCTGGAGTGGTATAGGAAGAGTGGTGGTATGCCTTATTTCTGGTAACCTAGAGAAAATAAGGGAGTCGAAGGAGTCTATTCAGTCATGTACAGACTTTTATTTAATCCCCTCTCAGCATTAT
>NW_027531920.1:485834-494020 GCF_008692635.1 Crocuta crocuta
AGGCTCTCAGATTCGCCCTCTCCAGAGAGGAAACCTCTGCTCCTCTCTGTGGTTCTAGTACAAATTGGCTTGTTTCTTCTTGACATTTGTTCTATAGGAGTCATATTTTAGCTTTTTCCACTCTGCTAAGTCAGTTACCACTCAACTATTTTCCTCTTCTAAAAGTTTGTTTAGGGGCACTTGGGTGGATTAGTTGGTTAAGTGTCTGACTTCGGCTCAGGTCATGATCTTGCAGTCCATGAGTTCGAGCCCCACATTGGGCTCTGTGCTGACAGCTCAGAGCCTGGAGCCTGCTTTGGATTCTGTGTCTGCCCCTCTCCTGCTCACACTCTGTCTCTCTCTGTCTCTCTCTCTCAAAAATAAATAAACATTAAAAAATATTTAAGTTTGTTTATATTTCTTGACTTCTGTCTTCATNTATTTATTTTGAGAGAGAAAGAGAGAGTACAGAAGGGGCAGAGAGAGGAGGAGAGAGAATCCCAAGCAGGCTCCATGCTGTCAGCCCAGAGCCCGATGCCGGGCTTGATCTCATGAACTGTGGGATCATGACCTGAGTTGAAACCAAGAGTCAGACACTTAACCGACTGAGACACCCAGGCACCTCACCTTTCTAAGGATGAATGTATTTTGACTTTTCCAAGCTAAACAAAGATTAATGGTCAGTTTGAGAAATTATTCATCTCTTATACTCTTCCCTGGAAACGTGGGGACATATGTTCCTCCAATGTACCTCTAACTCTGTGAGGAGGTGCTAGGAATGAGTTAGAGCTATAGTAACATATCTTGTCCTTTTTTCCCTTGGAATCCAATATGCTTGGCCTCCCAAACCTTAAAGTTGAGAGGAAACAAATTCTTATTGTAAATAGTACCTTTTCATCGCTTGTAAATCACTGTCTCTTTCTAAGAAATAAAGGAATAAAGGTAGTTTTTTGTTCTAAATAGTTTTTCTATCACTGAAGAATTGCTGGAGAAAAATTTGAGGAAGTATAGGTTCTGATTATTGAAGATTGCCATGAGTTATAGTAACCCAGGACTCAATTAACTCCCTTTGTGGAGTCAGTGAGACAGTTTTGACTAAATGTGGCATATATAACGAAAAGATACTATTTCTCACCCATCCAATTGCTAAAAATTTTGAAAGTGTAGTAATATCAAACATTGGCAAGGGTGCAGGGAGAAAGTACTGTCCTATATAGCTAGCAAGAGTGTAAATTGGAATTGCCACTTTAAAAGACAATTGAGCGGTATCTATTAAAATTACAAGTGTTGGGGGCGCCTGGATGGCTCAGTCGGTTAACCATCTGACTTTGGCTGTGGTCCTGATCTTGCGGTTTGGGAGTTCGAGCCCCCACATCAGGCTCTCTACTGTCCATGTGGAACCTGCTTCGGATCCTCTGTCCTCCTCACTCTCTCCCCTTTCCCTGCTGGTTCTCTCTCTCAAAATAAATGAATAAATTTTAAAAAAATTAAAAGTGTGTACCCCCATGACTCTGTAATTCTACTTGTTCCTACCCTAGAAAACCTTGCACATGTGTACAGAAGGCATGCACAAGAATATTTCATTATGGCAAAACAATGGGGTAGATCTATAGGCAATGATATAAATAAATCTCAAAGACTAAATAAAGCAAGTTACATAATAATATACACATATAGTATAATTCTACTTACCTTTAACACATTTCAAAAGGTATACACATACAAATATGCACATATTATTTTTGTATCTATTTAAATACTCTAGACATTTGCCACAATATATATATATTAATTAACTATGCACTTAAGGCATTTACATATATGTGTAAATGTCTAGAATATGTAAATGTCCACATATGTAATATGTAAATGTCTAGGAAGAATGTCTGGAAGATCTGGACCAGTCTGATAACAGTGGTTACTTCTGGATAGGGGACTGGAATTTTGGAAGAGTAGGGCAATAGAGAGGACTCACCCTTTATATGTAGTATCTGGATTATATTTTTTACCAGAATGTTTTCATGTGTTACTTCTCTACGTATAAACACACATACACACGTTATTGCCAATTTAAATATGCAGGGTAGCTATAAAGCAATGAGACTGATTTTCATTGGGTACTAGCATGGCTCAGTATATTTTGTGGAAAACAGCTCTTGCCTATTTAGAAAGCTTCTCTGATACAGCCCCACCTAACCTGTCCTTGTGTCGTTTCAATACTGGTCTGAGACCCACACATAATCTTCTTGGCTACCAACCTCTCATTCAGCCAGTGTCCTTTAATTTTTTGGTTATGAGAACAGGGGGGAATCTACTGGGTTTTCCCAATCTTGGAAACTACTAAACTTCAGTTTCTAGAATTCATTTCCTAAATGCATGCAGAACTGCAGTTGGTATTAAATATATATGTTTGAAAGTTCTGAATATAAGAATGTTTGTGCAGCTCTTTGCTATTTACAGAATGTCTTTCCTTCTTTATCTTTTTTGATCTTCCCAACAACCCTGCAAGGTAAGTGGTGTTAATTGTTCACATACATAGGTAGGGAAACTTGTGGGGCTCCCCAAGACTACCCCAAGGTTTGAAGATTCACCGGGATGACTCAGACAACTTGGCACACAGTCATACAGCTACAAGTTATTACAGTGGAAGGATATAAAACAAAATCAGCAAAAAGAAAAAGCACATGGGGCAAAGTCTGAAGGAAACCAGATGGAAGCTTCCAAAAGTCTTCTCCTAGTAGAGTAGCAGTATTATTTAATTCCTCCAGCAGTGGTTTGGTGACATGTGTGAAGTGTGTGAAATGTTGTCAGGGAATCTCCCTAGAGTCTAGGAGTCCAGGGGTTTTTTTTTAAGTTTTATTTTAATTCCAGTTAGTTAACATACAGTGTTATATTAGTTTCAGGTATACAATATAGTGATTCAACAATTCCACAGTCCTTAATCCCCATCACCCGTATCACCCATTTCACCCCAGCCACCTCCCCTCTGGTAACCATCAGCTTGTGCTCTATACTTAAGAGTCTATTGGGGAACCTGGGTGACTCAGTCGGTTAAGTGTTAGACTCTTGATTTCAGCTCAGGTCATGAACTCGGAGTTTGTCGGTTTGAGCTCCACANAGTGTGTGAGCAGGAGGTGGGGGGGAGGGGCAGAGAGAGACCAAGACACAGAATCCGAGGCAGGCTCCACACTGTCAGCACAGAGCCCTATTAGGGTTCAAACTCATGAGCTGTGAGATCATGACCTGAACCGAAGTCAGACATTTAGCAGACTGAGCCACTCAGATGCTCCCAGAGTTCATGTTCTTAAATATTATGCTGAATATTTACTTTCTATCTCAGACTAGTGTAATAATCACCAGAATAATTCCTGTACAGCTAAACTAAAGTGAAATATCTTCAGAGAACCATCCTTTTAACATAGTGGTGGGGAATGAAATATTGAGGCAATTGCATTGTTATATACTCAAAAAATTTGTTGTTTTACTCTTGGTATTGAGCTCCCATTATTGAGACAGTTTTGGTTTGGGTGGTATTCATTATTTGAAGATGGCTACGCAACTGGTCACCCATTTTATATATATCAGGATTTTGAACCTGGAAATCTATGTCTTTTGAAGTCAGGCTTTGCTGCTGCTAGTCTTCATTCCTATAGCACCTGTTTTTAGGTTGAGTGAGCGCCGCCGTAAACGTCTCCAGGAGCTAGAGGGTCAAATAGCTGATCTGAAGAAGAAACTCAATGAACAGTCCAAACTTCTGAAGCTGAAAGAATCCACAGAGCATACCGTTTCCAAACTGAACCAGGAAATACGGGTAAGAAACTCTCATCCTTGGGTTTATGTCATTAAAACTTACAAACAAAGGTGTTCCATTTAGAATTATACTACAGAGGTGTTGTTAGGTGAGAAAGTAGCAAGCAGGGCCATCTTTGCAAGTGTGTGAAACTCCACAAATGTCCCTTTTACAGGACATTGTCCTGGTAGTCATCTAGAGTCTGAAGAACAAAACCCTGCTTTAACATTCAGAGTTTGATGTTAGATTCTCTGAAACCAAAGGAGAAAGATACCTGAGTATTTTGTAGTAATATACTGACCACTTTCCATAATTACGTAGAATGATTTTGTAAAGTAGTTGCAAAGTGACAGACACCTGAAGAATATTTTTAGTTATTGAATGTCCAACTTCTGACATCTGCAAAGTAGAGTTACAGGCCACTTATACTAAAACCTTTAGAACACAGTGGTTGCTAGGTGGATTTGTCCTTGGGGCTTAGTAAATATTTCCTTGAAATTTCATTTATGTACAATGAATTTAAGGCTGAATTTAGCTGTTGGTACATTTTTAAAAAATTTCTTCAACATGTTCATCTGTGTAGTCTATACTTGGAAACCCTGTGCAAGCATAGCAAGGGGTATTGCAAGCCTAATCAGAAAATCTGTTGGCATCCTTCTCAGCTGAGCTCTGAGTTTTCTCTATTCTTAATAGTTAGTCTATCCATCTGCACATCAGCCTAGAATAAGTGCAGATGACTAATAGTTGTACTGGTTGTTGTTTTTACAGGTAATGAAAAACCAGCGGGTACAGTTGATGCGTCAGATGAAAGAAGATGCTGAGAAGTTTAGACAGTGGAAACAACAAAAAGACAAAGAAGTAATCCAGTTAAAAGAACGAGTAAGTAACTACAACTTCTCAAAGGCCTGCTTAACAAAGCCTTCTCTGGGCTAACTAGCATTAAAGCCTCTCTTCAAACAACTGGTTATCTCCCAAAATGTGACACATTCATGAATGTGGCAACTATTTCTTAAACATCTACCACGTGCAAGGTACTATCTGCTAGATACCATGGAAAATAGAAAGATGAGTATTATTTTTTTTTCTTTTTTTTTACAAATAGTTTATTGTCAAATTAGTTTCCACATAACACTCAGTGCTCATCCCCACAAGTGTCCTCCTCCATGCCCATCCCCCCCTCCCCCCCACATCCATCAGTCCTCAGTTTTTGTCAGCATTCAAGAGTCTCTCATGGTTTGCCTCTCTCCCTTTCCCCCACCATTTCCGCCGAAAGATGAGTATTATATGAGCTCTCTCCTTGAAGAATGGCTTATCTAAAGAGGAATGTGAGGGGTGCCTGCGAGGTTAGTCAGCTATGCATCTGTCTCTTAATTTCGGCTCAGGTCATGATCTCATGGTTTGTGAGATCAAGACCCTGTGCTGACAGTGCAGAGTCTGCTTGGGATTCTTTCTCCCCTTCTCCCTCTGCCCCTCCCCCACTTGCACTCTCACTATCAAAATAAACAAACACTTTTTAAAAATGAAGAAATATCTCAAATCTGTAACCTAGACTTCTACTTTAAGACACTGGGGAAAAAAAAAGCAAACTAAACCCAAAGCTAGCAGATGGACAGAAATGTTCAACATTGGACTCTGTACTGACAGCTCAGAGCCTGGACCCTGCTTCATATTCTGTGTCTCCCTCTCTCTATGTCCCTCCCTTGCTCGCTCGCTCTCTCGTGCTCTCTCTCTCTCTCTCTCTCTCTCTCAAAAAGAAATGAATAGCAAAAAAATATTTTAAGTAAACAAAAATAAGAAATAATACCAAATTTTGGAAACTATTCTGAAAAACAGAAGCAAAAGAAACATTTCCCAGCTCGTTCTATGAGTATTTCATTGATACCAAAACCAAAGACATTCCAAGAAAACTATAGAATATAGATGTGACAGTCGTCAAAATCAACAGTTGAATCCAGCAACATATAAAAAGAATGATACACCATGACCAAGTAAGGTTCATCTGAAAAAAATGCAAGCCTTCCTTAATATCTGAAAATCGATTAATGTATTTAATATCAGTACAATAAAGGACAAGAACTACATGATTATCTCAATAGACATAGAAAACACATTTGACAAAATCCATCACCTTTCATAATAAAACCACTCAGGAAACTAGGAGTAGAAGGGAACTTCTCAACCTGATAAAAGGCATTTATGAAAATCCCACAGTTAGCATCATACTGAATGGGAAAAGACAGAATACTTTCCCCCTAAGATCAGGAACAAGACAAGAATATCCACTCTCATTGATTTTATTCCACATTGTCCTGGAGGTTCTGGCCAAGGCACTTAAGCAAAAAATATATAAAAGGCATCCAGATTGGAAAGGAAGAAGCAAAACTCTGTTAGCAGATGACATGATCTTGTATTATATGTATAAAATGCTAGAGGATCTACTAAAAAAAAACTGTTAAAACTAATACATGAGTTCAGCAAGGTTGGAGGATATAAGTTCAATGTACAAAAGTTGATTGTATGTCTTTACACTAGAAACCAATTTGAAAATGAAGAAAACAATTCCATTTATAATAGCATCAATAAGAATAAAATGCTTAGGAATAAACTTAAGAGTAAAACCTATACACTAAAAACTATAAAACATCATTGAATTAGTTAAATATCTAAATAATGGAAAGATATTAATGTTCATGAATGAGAAGACTTAATGTAATTAAGATAAAATACTCCCCAGATTGATCTCAGATTCAGTACAATCTCAGTCAAAATTCCAACTGGCTTATACGCAGATATTCAAATGCTGATCCTAAAATTCATATGGAAATGGAAGTAACCCAGCATAGTCATAACAATCTTAAAAGAAAAGAATAAATTTGGAGAGGTTACATTTCCCCTTGGCAACACATCCATCACCTCACATAGTTACCTGTTTTTTTCAGTGTAAAGAAAACACTTAAGATGTACTCCTTAGCAGATTTCAAGTATACAGTATAGTATTATTAACCAGAGTCACTATTATATATAGATCCCCAGAACTTATAACTGAAATTTTGTACCCTTTGACCAACCTTTCCCTGTTTTCCCCACCCCCCAGTTCCTGGTAACCACCATTACTCTCTAGTTTTGTGAGTTTGACTTTTTTTAGGTTCCACATATAAGTGAGATCATACAGTATTCGTCTTTCTCAGTCTAGTTTATTTCAGTCACCATAATGACCTTTAGGTTCATCCGTGTTGTTGCAAATGGCGGGATTTGCTTTTTGTGGCAGAATTATATTCCATTGTATACATATACCACATTTTCTTTATCCATTCATTTGTCAACACTTAGGTTATTTCTATATCTTGGTTACTATGAATAATGCTGCAATGAATATGAGGATACAGATCTCTCTTCAAGATACTGATTTCACTGGGGCACCTGGGTGGCTCAGTTGGTTAAGCGTCCGACTTCAGCTCAGGTCATGATCTCCCATTTCATGGGTTCGAGCCCCGCGTTGGGCTCTGTGCTGACAGCTAGCTNGGACCGTAAGAGGCAATATGAACTGCTCAAACTTGAAAGAAACTTCCAAAAACAGTCTAATGTGCTCAGACGTAAAACCGAGGAGGTAAGAAAATCCAATCTACTGGGTCAGATGTACTGTTACCTTCAGGCTTAAATGCTGACATAGTAGTATCCTAAATGAGGCAGTGTCCTGAGAAGCCAGGGATATCAATCTTGACCGGCAATTCTTAAGTCTTAATCCCTGTTTATGTCATGAACTGTGAGCAGGTAAAAATCTGAAGGAAATGGTACTATTCAGATAAGAATATTTCCCCCAATTNCTCAGGTCATAATCTTACGGTTTGTGAGTTAGAGCTCTGCATTGGGCTCTGCACTGTCTTGCTTGGGATTCACCCTCTCCCTCTCTCTCTCTGCCTCTCCCCCTGTTTGTGCTTGCTTGAGTGCTCTCTCTCTCTCAAAATAAATAAATATCTTTCCAAAAAGATTTGAAAAATTTTACTTTACTAATATGCTGGAAATTAAAATGTTTTTTTTTAAACCTTCAATTCAACATTACTGTGAGCTGTTTTTATTTAGGCAGCTGCTGCCAACAAGCGTCTCAAGGATGCTCTCCAAAAACAACAGGAGGTTGCAGATAAGCGGAAAGAGACTCAGAGCCGTGGAATGGAAGGCACTGCAGCTCGAGTGAAGGTATGGACAGCTTGAACTATTATTTTTCTTACCTACCTCAGGAAAAGGAAAAAAATGGAAAATAGACTTCTTCTTGTTTAGAATTAAACACTTCAGAATCTGAAGCTCTTCTGCCTGAAAGCCTGATTTCCTAAGGATACCTTTGAATATCTTTGAACAAATGTGAAAGACCAAGAGTAGAGAACCCTGGGGCGCCTGAGTGGCTCAGTCATTCACAGTTTGT
>NW_027531920.1:494074-500779 GCF_008692635.1 Crocuta crocuta
AGTTTGTGAACTTGAGCCTTGCATCGGGCTCGATGCTGACAGCTCGGAGCCTGGAGCCTGCTTCGGATTCCGTGTCTCCCTCTCTCTCTGTCTCTCCCCTGCTTACGCTCTGTCTCTCAAAAATAAACGTTAAAAAATTTTAAGAGTAGAGAACCATTTTCATCTCAGCCGCTATTGAAGGTCAGTTAATTTTTTTATATTTTCATTGAGGTATGATTGGCATACAATAAATTGCATATATTTAAAATGTGTAATTTGGGGCACCTGGGTGGCTCAGTCAGGTAAGCGTCCAACTTCGGCTCAGGTCAAGATCTCATGGTTCGTGGGTTCGAGCCCCACGTTGGGCTCTGTGCCGACAGCTCAGAGCCTGGAGCCTGTCTTTGGATTCTGTATCTCCCTCTCTCTCTGACCCTCCCCTGATCACACTCTCTCTCTCTCTCTCTCTCTCTCTCTCTCTCTGCCTCGCAGAAATAAATAAAATGTTAAAAAAAATGTTTAAAAACAAGTAACTTGGATATTATTTTTTTTTGATTTATCTCTTCTTCCTCATTTATTTTTTTTTAATAGTTTATTGTCAAATTAGTTTCCACATAACACTCAGTGCTCATCCCCACAAGTGTCCTCCTCCATGCCCATCCCCCCCTCCCCCCACATCCATTAGTCCTCAGTTTTTGTCAGCATTCAAAAGTCTCTCATGGTTTGCTTCTCTCCCTTTCCCCCACCATTTCTGCCCTTCTTCTCCCCCTTGTTCCTCCGTCAAGTTCCTCCTAATCCTCCTATACGTGCAAACATATGATATTTGTCCTTCTCTGCCTGACTTATTTCGCTCAGCATAACACCCTCAAGGTCCATCCATGTTGCTACACATGGCCAGATTTCATTGTTTCTCATTGCCATGTAGTATTCCATGGTATAGATAAACCACATCTTCTTGATCCATTCATCTGTTGATGGACACTTAGGCTCTTTCCATGTTTTAGCTATTGTGGAGAGTGCTGCTATGAACATTGGGGTACATGTGCTCCTATGCCTCAGCATTTCTGTATCCCTTGGGTAAATTCCTAGCAGTGCTATTGCTGGGTCATAGGGGAGTTCTATTGTTAATTTCCTGAGGAACCTCCACACTGTTTTCCAGAGGGGCTGTACAGTAACTTGGATATTATTAAGAAAAATAAAAAATAAAATGTATAACTTAATAAGTTTTGACATAGATATGCACTCATGAAATCATCACCACAGTCAAGATAATGTCAATGTCCATCCTGACCAAAACTTAATTTTGTTCCCCTTTGTAAACCCTTTCTCCTCTCCCTAGTTCACCCCTCTACCTCCCTATCTCCAGGCAACCATTAATCTGCTGTCACTATAGACTCCTTTTTTTATTTTCTAGAATTTTACAAAAATTGAATCATACAGTATATTTTCTTTTACTGGGTTTCATTCAGTGTAAGTATTTCAAGATTCATCCATGTGGCTGTGTGTATCAGTACTTCTTTCCTTTCTATTGCTGAATGGCCTCCTGCTATTGATGGACATTTTGTGTTGGTTCTAGTTTTTTGCTATTACATATACTGTACTGAACATTTGTGTACAAGTCTTTGTGTGGATATATGTTTTATTTCTTTTGGGAAGATAACCTAGGAGTGGATTGGCTGGCAGGTGTATATTCTAACTTTTAAGCAACTGCCGAATTGTTTTCCAAAGAGTTATACCTTCCTACTAGCACTATATTAATGTTCTTGTTACTGTACATTTTCACCAATACTGAATATGGTCAGTCTTAAATCTTAGGTATTCTAGTGAAGGGATAGTGGTACCTCATCGTGGGTTTAGTTTTCGTTTCCCTTATGACTAATGATGTTGAGCATCTTTTCATGTGCTTATTTGCCATATGTATGTTTTCTGAAATATATGTTCAGATCTTCCCCCATTTTTTTTTATTGGGTTGTCTTTTTTCTCACTTTTCAGTTAGAATTCTTTATATATACTAGATATATCCAACAAAGAACTTTTATGTTTTAGAAAAATTTCCTCCTGGTCTGTGACTTGCCTTTCCCTTTTTTAACAGTGTCTTTTGAAGAGCAAGCCTTTATAATTTTGATGCCATCCAATTTATTGACATTTTTTCTTTTATGTTTAATGAGTTTCATGTCCTGTTTAAGAAATCTTTGCCAAACCCAAGGTCACTGAGATTTCCCTCTAAGTTTTCTTCTAGAATTTATATAGTTTTAAGCTTTACATATAAGTCTATGATTGATTCATTTTGACTTGACACCTTTGTGAAAATCAATTGTCCGTAGGTCATTTTCTAGATTCTACTCTGTTGATCTACATGTTTATCTTTATGCCAGTACCAACATGTTTTTATTACACTGGCTTTATAAGAAGTTGTGAAATCTGCTAGTATAAGCTCTCCAAAGTTGTTATTCTTTTTCAAAATGTTTTGGGAAAACTAGGTCCTGTGCGTTTTCATATAAATTTTAGACTAAGCTTATCATTTTCTACGAAAAGTCTGCTGGGAGTTTGATAAGGACTGCAGGATTGCATAGAGTCTAGGCATAAATTTGAGGAGAATTTACATCTTAACAATATTGAGTGTTTTGGTTTATGAACAAAATGCATCTGTCCATTTATTTAAAACTTTAATCTCTCTCTGTAGTGTTTTAGTTTTCAGCACACAGGTGTTGCACATCTTTTGTCAAATATATTCCTTAGTATTTCATATTTTATGATATTGGAAATATTTTTTATTTCAATTTACAGTTGTTTGGACATATTTGTTGGTTCTTATAGCTTTTTTATAGAGTCTACATAGACAATCATGTCATCTGCAAATGGGGACAGTTTTATTTACTTATCTGCTCCGTATGTCTCTTTTTTTTAACTTGACCTTGTTATATTGTAGTTGCTAGAACCTCCAGTAAAATATTGAATAGAGTAGGTGAAAAGGAATATCCTTGTTTTGTTCCCAATCTTAGGCAAAAGCATTCATCCTTCACCATTAAGTGTGATATTAGCTGTAGGTTTTTGTATATGTCCTTCATCAGGTTGAAGAAGTTCTTGTCTATCCCTAATTTGCTGAAAGTTTTTATCATGAATGGACATGCAAAGATTTTTTCCAAATCCTATTGAGATGACTTATAGTTTGTTTTTTTTTTTTAAATAGTTTATTGTCAAATTAGTTTCCACATAACACTCAGTGCTCATCCCCACAAGTGTCCTCCTCCATGCCCATCCCCCCTCCCCCCACATCCATCAGTCCTCAGTTTTTGTCAGCATTCAAGAGTCTCTCATGGTTTGCTTCTCTCCCTTTCCCCCACCATTTCCGCCCTTCTTCTCCCCCTTGTTCCTCCGTCAAGTTCCTCCTAATCCTCCTATACGTGCAAACATATGATATTTGTCCTTCTCTGCCTGACTTATTTCGCTCAGCATAACACCCTCAAGGTCCATCCATGTTGCTACACATGGCCAGATTTCATTGTTTCTCATTGCCTTATAGTTTGTTTTTACTTTGTTAGTATGTCAAATGACATTAATTTTTTTCACCTTTATTAAGGCATATCTGACATACAGTAAGATTTACCTTTTTTAGTGTACAGTTCCAAGAGTTTTGACAACACATACAATTATATAACCACCATCACAGTCAAGATCTAGAATAATTCTGTTATCTTCCCAAATTCCTCTATACCCCCTTGGTATACCTCTACATCCCTAGCACTTGACAAACACTGATGTGTGTTCTTGTGTAATTGTTTTCCCTTGGCATCATTGTCACATAAATAGAAACATACAGTATGGCATCTTTCACTTAGCATAACACATTTCAGACTCATTTATGTTATTGCCTGTATCAATAATTTCTGCCTTTTTTTTTTTGCTAATTTGTTTTCCATTGTATGGATATACCACAGTTTATCTATTCATCGATTAAAGGACATTTTGGATTTTTTCCAGTTTTGGTGATTATGAATGAAGCTGCTATAAAAACATTTACATACAGATTTCTGTGTAAACATACAAAAACATTTCACTTGGGTAAATACCTAGGAGTTGGATTACTATAGGTCATATGTTAAGTCTATGTTTAACTTTCTAAGAAACTGCCAAGTTGTTTATCCAGTTGTTCACTCCTGATATATAGGAATACAATTGATTTTTGTATATTAACTTCTGTCTTCTGACTTCATTAATTTAGTAGCTATTTTGTAGGTTCATTGAGATTTTCTACATGGGCAATCATGCCATCTGTAAATACAGTTTTATTTCTTCCTTTCTAATCTGTATGTCTTTTATTTCTCTTACTTCCCCTATTACATCAGCTTGGACCTTCAGGATGATGTTGAATAGGAGTGATGATAGTAGAAACCATTCTCTTGACCCTAATCTTGAGGAAAGGATTCAGTCTTTCACAATTAAGCATGATGTTAGCTTAGGTTCTTCATAGATACCCCTTGTCAGATTGAGGAAGTTCTTATATATTCTTAGTTTGTTGTAAGTTTTTATTCTCCGAGCATATAAATTGTGTCAAATTCTTTTTTTTAATTTATTTATTTTAATTCAAGTTAGTTAACATACAGTATAGTATTGATTTCAGGAGTAGAACCCAGTGATTCATCACTTACATATAACACCCAGTGCTCATTCCAACAAGTGCCCTCCTTAATGCCCATGACCCATTTAGACCATCCCCCCACCTACCTCCCCTCCAGCAACCCTGAGTTTGTTCTCTGTATTTAAGAGTCTCTTACAGTTTGCCTCCCTCTCTGTTTTTATCTTATTTTTCCTTCCCTTCCCCTATGTTCATCTACTGTTTCTTTTATTCCGCATATGAGTAAAATCATATATTTGTCTTTCTCTGCCTGACTTATTTTGTTTGGCATAATAACCTCTAGTTCCATCCACATTGTTGCAAATGGCAAGAATTCATTCTTTTTGATTGCCAAGTAGTATTCCAGTGTGTGTGTGTGTGTGTGTGTGTGTGTGTGTGTGTGTGTGTATGTGTATACACCACATCTCCTTTATTGTGATGGACATTCAGGCTCTTTCCATAATTTGGCTATTGTTGATAGTGCTGCTATGAACATTGGGATGCATGTGCCCCTTTGAATCAGCATTTGTGTATCCTTTGTATAAATACCTAGTAGTGCAATTGTTGGGTCATAGGGTAGTTATGTTTTTAATTTTTTGAGGAACCTCCATACTATCTTGCAGAGTGGCTGCACCAGTTTGCATTCCCACCAACAGTACAAAAGGGCTCCCCTTTCTCGGCATCCTCACCAATATTTGTTGTTTCCTGAGCTGTTAATTTTAGCCATTTTGACTAGTGTGAGGTGGTATCTCATTGTGGATTTAATTTGTATTTCCCTGGTGATGAGCAATGATGAGCATCTTTTCATGTGTCTATTAGCCATCTGGATGTCTTCTTTGGAATAGTGTCTATTCATGTCTTCTCCCCATTTCTTCACTGGATTCTTTGTATTTTGGGTGTTGAGTTTGATAACTTCTTTATAGATTTTGGTACTAACCCTTTATCTGATATGTCATTTGCAAATATCTTCTCCCATTCCATCAGTTTTCTTTTAGTTTTACTGATTGTTTTCTTCACTGTGCAGAAGTTTTTATCTTGATGAAGTCCTAATAGTTCACTTTTGCCTTTATTTCCCTTGCCTCCAGAGACATGTCTAATAAGAAGTTGCTATAACCAAGGTCAAAGATGTTGCTGTCTGTGTTCTCCTGTAGGATTTTGATGGTTTCCTGTCTCACATTTAGGTCTTTCATCCATTTTGAATTTCTTTTTGTTCATGATGTAAGAAAGTGGTCCAGTTTCATTCTTCTGCATATCGCTGTCCAGTTTTCCCAGCACCATTTGCTAAAGAGACTGTCTTTTTTCCATTGGATCTTCTTTCCTGCTTATCGAGGATTAGTTGGCCATACATTTGTGGATCCATTTCTGGGTTCTCTATTATGTTCCATTGATCTATGTGTCTGTTTTTATGCCAGTACCACAGTGTCTTGGTGATTACAGCTTTGTAATACAGCTTAAAGTTCGGAATTGTGATGCCTCCAGCTTTGGTTTTCTTTTTTAACATTACTTTGGCTATTTGGGGTCTTTTCTGGTTTCATACAAATTTTAAGATTGTTTGTTCTAGCTCTGTGAAGAATGCTCGTGTTATTCTTTTTTTAATTTTTTAAAGTTTATTTATTTTGAAAGAGAGCATGAGCAGGGGAGGGGCAGAGAGAAAGAATCCCAAGCAAGTTCCACACTGTCAGTGCAGAGACCAACACCAGGCTCAAACCCACAAACCATGAGATCATGACCTGAGCCAAATCTAAGAATCGAACTGTTAACAGACTAAGCCGCCCAGGTGTCCCAGTGCTGGTGTTATTTTGATAGGGATTGCATTGAATGTGTAGATTGCTATGTATATGTACATGGATAAATACACACAGTGGAATATTATTCAGCCATAAAAAGAGACTATTTGCAAACAGTAACCAAAAGAGAGTTGAAGTAGATATACTATTAACACACAAAATAGACTTTAAGTCAGAAACTGACAACGATGCCATATCCATTCAATGGAAAATGAACAATTGTTCAACAAATGGGGCTGGGACAAGTGTATTTCCACAGGCAAGATAATGAATTTGGACCTTACATCGCATCACATCCAAAATTTACTCTAAGTGAATAATACCTAA
>NW_027531920.1:500806-502734 GCF_008692635.1 Crocuta crocuta
AGTGAATAAAACCTAAAATAAGAGCTAAAACCATAAAACTCTTAGAAGAAAACATGGGCATAAATCTTTATGACCTCAGACTTGACATTGAATTCTTAGATATAATAACAAAATCATAAGCAACAAAGAAAAATAGATAAGTTGGATTTCATCAAACATTAAAACTTGGGGCACCTGGCTCAGTCAGTTAAGTGTCCAACTCTTGTTTTGGGCTCAAGTCATGATCTCACAATTCGGGAGTTCAGGCTCCGCATCAGGCTCTGCACTGACAGCATGGAGCCTGCCTGGGATTCTCTCTCTCCCTGTCTCTCTCTGCCCCTCCTTTGCTCTCTATGTCTACCAAAATAAATAAACTTAAAGCAATTTTTTTGAAAAACAGATTTTTAACTTTGTGCATCAAAGGACATTATCAAGAAAGTGAAAGATAGCCTACAGAATGGGAGAAAATATTTGTGGGGTGCCTAGGTGGCTCAGTCAGTTAAGTGTCAGATTCTTGGTTTCAGCTCAGGTCTTACTCTCATGGCTTCATGAGTTCGAGCCCTGCATCATGCTCCATGCTGACAGTGCAGCGCCTGCTTAGGATTCTCTGTCTCCCCTTCTCTCTGCCCCTCCCCAATTGTGCTGTCTTTCTAAAAATAAATAACCTTTTAAAAAACTGGGAGAAAATATTTGGAAGTCATATATCTGATAGGAGTTAATAACCAGAACATAAAGAACTCCTACAGCTCAACAACAGAAAGATAAACAACCCGAGACAACTGGGTGGCTCAGGTGGTTAAAGTGTCCAACTCTTGATTTTGGCTCAGGTCATGATCTCACAGTTTGTAGGTTCAAGCCTTGCATCAGGGTCTAGACTGATGACACAGAGCCTGCTTGGTTTTCTGTCTCTCCCTCTCTCTCTATCCTTCCCGTGCTTGCACGTACATGCTCTCTCTCTTTCTCTTTCAGAAATAAACATTAAAAAAATGATAAACAACTCAACTTAAAAATGGGTAAAGGACTTGAATAGACATTTCTCCAAAGAAGATATAGAAATGGCCAAGAAGCATATGAAAAGATGCTCATTCTTAGTCATTAGAGAAATGAAAATAAAATCTATTATAATATATCCCCTTCACAGCTACTAGGATGTGGTTTTTA
Organism: Crocuta crocuta; assembly: GCF_008692635.1. Classification (NCBI taxonomy): domain Eukaryota; kingdom Metazoa; phylum Chordata; class Mammalia; order Carnivora; family Hyaenidae; genus Crocuta; species Crocuta crocuta. The sequence goes on from NW_027531920.1 coordinate 501,947, forward strand.
ACACAAAAAAATAAGTATCAAGTTTTGGTGAAGATATGGAGAAGTTGGAACCCTTATATATTGCTGGTGGGAATGTAAAATGGTACCATTGCTGTAGAAAAGTTTGAAAGTTCCTCAGAAAGCTAAACATCAAGGGAGCCTGGGTGGCTCATTCAGATAAGTGTCTGACTTCGCTGCAGGTCATGATCTCACAGTTTGTGAGCTCTCACAGTTGAGGCTCTATGCTGACAGCTTGGAGCCTGGAGCCTGCTTCTGATTCTGTGTCTTCCTCTCTCTCTCTGCCCCTCCCCACTTGTGCTCTCTCTCTCTCTCTCTCTCTCTTTCTCTCTTTCTCAAAAACTAAAATAAACATTAATAAAAGCTAAACATGGAATTACCACATAACCCAGCAAATCTACTCCTAGGTATATATACCAAAAGAATGAAAACAGGTATTCAAACAAAAACTTGTTCACAAATGTTCATAGTAGCAGTATTCACAGTAGTCAGTGTGTAGAAGCAACATAAATGCCTCTCAACAGATGAATGGATAAATAATATATTTATATATATCACATAGACATGCACACCATGGAACATTCTGTACTTGGCAATAGGAGGAAATGACATACTAACTGACACGTGCTACTAAATGAATGAACCTTGAAACCATTATGCTAAGCGAAATAACCATCTATAAAAGGACAAATATTACATTATTCCACTTATTTGAAATATTTAGAATAGGCAGATTCATACAGACAGTAGATTAGAGATTACCAGGGGCTGAAAGGAGGTCTAATGGGGAG
>NW_027531920.1:502819-505991 GCF_008692635.1 Crocuta crocuta
TGTTTAATAGCTCCAGAGTTTTTGTTTAGGGCGATGAAAATATTTCAGAAGCAGTGGTGATGGTTATACAACATTTTGAATGTAATGCTACTGAATTTGTACACTTATAAATGTTCAAAACCACAAATTTTATGTTATATATATTTTATCAAAATACAAAAATTTAAAAACAAGTAGACAGGTAGGGAATCTGCCTCAGAGTGTATGCCTTTGATCACTATGGATGATATCCCTGCCTCTCTCATTCTTGTTGTAAGAATCGATTTAAATAGGGAACAACACAGGGCTTTCTAAACTGCAAAGGACTGACTGAAGTCAGGTGCCATTATTATCTTAGAGGCTGACACATAAACCACCACAGTAAGTTGATCTTCCATACTGTGCTATAAAACTATTTGTTTTGCCATATCTTGCAGCTCAGAGGCAATTTCTTTTTTTTGTTTTGTTTTTTCTTTTTTTTTCTAATAGTTTATTGTCAAATTAGTTTCCACATAACACTCAGTGCTCATCCCCACAAGTGCCCTCCTCCATGCCCATCCCCCNACTCACTACAAGTACTTTCAGCCATCATCTCAATAGAATCCATCTGCCAGAACCTACCTTAGCACTGATCCATGTTCTCCAACATCCATGGAAGGGATTGAAAGAGACAGTGTATTATATCATCAAATTTTGTAAATCATTAACGTAAAATACCAAAATTTGAAACTCTGTAAGCAATAGTAATGGCTACTACTGTCTACTGTGTGCTAGATGTTTACACATATAGTCTGGAAACCTCATTTCAACCTTAGAGGTCAGGTCCTATTATCATCCCCATTTTTGAGGAAAGAAAAGTGAGGCCATGAGAGGTTAAATGATTTCCCAAGGTGTCAAAGTTAAGAAGTGGCAGAGATTTTTCAACAAATGCTGTGGAGCAATTGGATATCCGTAAACAAAAACAAATAAACAAACCACTTCAACCTAAACCTTGTACCTTACACAAAAATGAACTCAAAGTAGACCATAGATATAAATGTAAAACCTAAGGGTGCCTGAGTGGCTCAATTGGTAAAGTGTCCCAACTCTTGATCTCAGCTTAGGTGTTGATTTCAGGGTCATGAGTTCAAGCCCTGCATTGGGCTCCATGCTGGACATCAAGCCTATTTAGATAGATAGATAGATAGATAGATAGATAGATAGATAGATAGATAGATGTAAAAGCTAAAACTGTGACACTTCTACAAGAAAACATAAGATAAAATTTTCAGTAATCTGAGGTTATATGACATGTTCTTAGACATCATAAGCATAATACATAAAGAAAAAGTGAATCTATTAGGCTTCACCAGAACTAAAAACTTCTGCTCCGGTAAAGACCCTAATGAGAAAATTTTCAAAAAAAAAATTGGGGCGCCTGGTGGCTCAGTCATTTAAGCGTCCAACTTCGGCTCAGGTCATGATCTCACAGTTAGTGGGTTCGAGCCCCGCGTTGGGCTCTGTGCTCTCAGCTAGCTCAGAGCCTGGAGCCTGCTTCAGATTCTATGTCTCCCTTTCTCCTACCCTCCCCTGCTCATGCGCGCTCTCTCTCTCTCTCAGAAATAAATTTAAAAACACACACACACACACACACACACAAAACATTAAACAAAATAAGCCACATGCCTGGGTAGCTCAGTCAGTTAAGATTCCAACTCTTGATTTCGGCACAGGTCATAATCTCATGGTTTGTGACCCATGTTGGGCTACACATTGGCAGTGTGGAGCCTGCTTGGGATTCTCTCTCTCTCTCTGTCTCCCTCTGTCCCTCCCCTGCTTGTGCGTACTCTCTCTCTCTCATAATAAATAAACTTTAAATAAATAAATAAATAGGCCTCAGACTAGAAGAAAGTATTTGCAAATTACATATCTGACAAAGGAATCATATCCAGAATTCATAAAGGACTTAACTAAACCCGAAAATAAGAAAACAAATAACCCAGTTAGATAATGACAAAACACTTGAGCAGATACTTGATGAAAGAAAGTATGCAGATGACACATAAGCACATAAAAAGATATTCAACAGGGGCTCCTGGGTGGCTCAGTTGGTTGAGCATCTGACTCTTGATTTCAGCTCAAGTCATGATCCCAAGGTCCTGGGATTGAGCCCCATGTCAGACTCTGTGCTGAGGATGGACCCTGCTTAAGATGCTCTCTCTCTTTGTCTCTTTCTCTCTCTCTCTCTCCCTCTCTCTCCCCTGCTCATGCTCTCTCTTTCCCTCTTTCTCTCTAAAATAATGTGTGTGTGTGTGTGTGTGTGTGTGTGTGTGTGTGTGTGTGTATTCAATATCCTTAGCCATTAAGGAAAGCATATTAAGGCCCAGATGAGATACCACTACACACCTATTAGCATGGTTACAACAAAATATAGTGACAATACCAAGTGCTGGCAAGGATACAGAAAAAATGGAATTATCATACTATCATATCCCATTGCTAGTGGGAATATAAATTGGTATAGCCACTCTGGAAAATGGCTAATCAATTGCTTATAAAATTAAGCATGTACATATTTGAGCCCACAATCCTATCCCTGGGCATTTACCCTCTAGAAATGAAAGCTTGCATTCACATGAAAACCTATATGACAATGTTTAAAGCAGCTGTATTTGTAATCACCAAAAGCTACAAACAATCCAAATGTCTCTCAACTGGAGAATGGATAAACAAATTAGTACATCCATACAATGGAACACTACTCAGCAAAAAAAGGAATAACAAATTTTTTTTATTAAAAAAATTTTAATGTGTATTTACTTTTGAGAGAAAGAGAGACAGAGTGCAAGTGGAGGAGGGGCAGAGAGAGAAGGAGATGCAGAATCCGAAGCAGGGTCCAGGCTCTGAGCTGTCAGCACAGAGCCCGACGCGGGGCTCAAACCCACAGACCATGAGATCATGACCTGAGCCAATGTCGGACACTTAACCAACTGAGCCACCCAGGTGCCCCAGGAATAAACTATTATTGATACGCTTGGATGGATCATAAGGGCATCATGCTGATTGAAAAAAGCCAATCTCAAAAGTTCACATACTACAGGATTCCATTTAATGAATAGTCTTGAAGTGACACAATTTTAGGAATAGAAAGAGATCAGTAGTTGCCTGAGGTAAAAAAAAAAAAAAAAAACTTGAAATTGAGACCTTAGGCAAG
>NW_027531920.1:506212-521196 GCF_008692635.1 Crocuta crocuta
TATTTGATTTAGGTAAGAAAAGCAAACATTTAATAGAGTACTTATTATGTACTAAGAAGTGTCAAATATTTTATAAATATTGATTCATGTAATTCTCCAAACAATCTTATGAGGTGTAGGGATGATTATGATCTTCATTTTACAGATGAGAAAGGTGAGTCACAGAGAGACTTAAGGACTTACTTCCAGGTCCAATCTTTAAGAACTGAAGGAGCTACTTGGGGGAATCTACTCCTGAAACCAAGAGCACACTGTATACACTGTGTGTTAGCTAACTTGACAGTAAATTATATTTAGAGAAAAAAAAAGAATAAAAGGAGCTACAATGTAATCTGGATCTAGAATTATATTCTCATAATCGTTATATAACCTTATTACTACATTCTACAGTCTCTCTCGGATTCACTCTTCAGTCACTAGGCCTTTGATTATGTTTAAGTTCATTAAAGATGCATGAATATAGGAATGTTGAAAATTTTCTTAGCTAGACATAGGGATCTGTATAGTTATGATTCCTAAGTCAGCAAGCATTTCCTTAATACCAATTCTGGCACTAGTGCCTTTTATTCCCATGACTTATTCATTCCATAACTGGAAGACTGTATCTCCCACTGCTCTTCACCCATTTTGCCTATCCTCCCAATCTCCTTCCCTCTGGCAACTCAGTGGTTCACTCACCAGTGTGTGATAAAATATCTCAAATCATGGTTCACACTGACAAAAAGAGGGAAGACTGCACTTGATCCTATCACGTGACCAAAGTGTTAAAAGCTATGGAATCAGAGGAGAGAAGAGGAATACGGTGGCAGTATAAGAGGACCCTAGTCACTCCTCATCCCATGAACACAACTAGATAACTATCAAATCATTCTAAATAGCCCAGAAATCGACCTTAAGACTGGCAGAACAAACTCCACAACTAAAGATAGAGAAGAGGCCACATGAAAGAAGGTAGGAAGTACAAAGATGAGGCTTGGGAGAAAACAAAGACCATGGCCACTGCAGTGGGGAGGTAGCTGCAGTGCAGAGAAGGGTGAGAGACAGACTAGCACACAGAGGAGCTCAACATGGGGAAGACGAATCTCCTTAGCAGTTGGTTTGTAAAGTGAGAGGGGCCAATTTTTGTGAGTTCTTACAATCAGTGGAGCTTAAAGCCAGGAATTTTAAAGATCAATGGGCTTGGCTCAGATAGAGCCCGAAAGGAAATGTGCTGCTCTTGAAGAGAAAGAAGGCAAACAACGCCTGGACATTCAGCATTTAAACAGCAATCTGAAGAGCACCTGAGCACACAGTGGAAGGGCTATTTGCTCATTTCAGAGTATGTCCCAGAGAGGCAGCGTTCATGGAAAGACCTCTCTGGGAATAAAGAAACTGGCAGACACTATTTCCCTCTGCTGTCTCTCAGCATAAACACAGAGCCACCTACAGTAACAACAGCACTGACACTTGCTACCTAACTAACTTGCTTACACCAAGTTCCACCCACCCATGCTGTGGTGAAACGACCCTTCCCACTCTCACTTGCCTCAGTCCCGGTGTGGCAAGCCCCCTCCCCCAGAAGACTGGCTCAAACCCCAGCTCACACTGTATCTGCCAACCTGGGAGTTTTGCAGAGCCTCTGTTCTGATGGCAGTGGCAATAGGTCCCATTTCACAAGCAGACCAGAGCATACTTAGTAAACACTCGCCAGATTCAGGCCAGGGACCAAACACGGCCCTCGATAAAGAGAGCCTCTGCAGGCAATTGGCCTGAAGGATAAAGCAGCCAGAACACAAATTCAGTGCACACAGAACACCCATTGGAGACACTCGTAGGCCCTGTGGAACAGGGGACACCACAAGGAACAGACAGCAAAACAAGAACTCTTCTTCATAACATCATTACCTTCAAGAACAGGAGGTATAGCTGACTTTTCTAACACAGAGAAATAGGCACAGAGACTTAGACAAAATGAGAAGACAGAGAAATTTGTCCCAAATGAAAGGACAGGACAAGGCCATGACTGGAGATCTAAGCAAATCAGATATGAGTTACTTGCTTGATAGAGTATTTAAAGCAATGATCATGGGGATACTCACTGGACTTGGGAAAAGAGTGGAAGACATCAGAGAGACCCTTAGCACAGAGGTAAAGAAGAACCAATCAGAGATGAAGTGTGCAATAAACGAGATTGGAAACACACCTGATGGCAATGAACAACAGGCTGGAAGAAGTAGAAAAATGAATTAATGACTTAGAAGACAGTAATGAAAAGTAACCAAGCTGAACAAAAAAGAGAAAAAGAATTATATAAAACAAGAATAGAAGTAGGGAACTCAATGACTCCATCAAACAATAAGGTTTTTATTNTTGGCTCAGGTCGTGATCTCGCTGTTCATGAATTCAAGGCCATATCGGGCTCTGTGCTGCCAGCTCAAAGCCTGGAGCCTGCTTCAGATTCTGTGTCTCCCTGTCTCTCTGCCCCTCCCCCACTCAGGCTGTCTCTCACTCTCTCTCAAAAATAAATGAATAAACATTAATTTTTTAAAAAAAGAATAGCTGAGGGGCGCCTGGGTGGCTTAGTCGGTTAAGCGTCCGAGAATAGCTGAAACTTCCCTAATCTAGGGAAAGAAACAGACATCCAGATCCAGGTTATGGAAAACCTCCAACAAAATCAACAAAAGGATATCCATACAGACATATTGTAATGAAATTGCCAAATACAGTGATAAAGAAAAAATGTTTAAAGCAGCAAGACAAAAGAAGACAGTAACATGCAAGGAAACCTCATAAGGCTAGCAGCCAGTTTTTCAGCAGAAATTTTGCAGGCCTGAAAGAGTACATGATATATTCAAAGTGATGAATGGAGCAAATCTGCAGACAAAAATCCTGTATCTAGCGAAGTTATCATTCAGAATAGGAGAGATAAAGAGTTTTCCAGAAAAACAAAAAGTAAAGGTGCTCATAACCATTAAATCAGACCAGAAAGAAATATTAAAGGGGACCCTTTGTGTAAAATGGAAAGATCAAAAGTGACAGTAGCTAGGTAGGAAACACAAGTTTAGTAAGTGAATATTTCTGTAAAAAATCAGTCAGGGGACTCACAAAATAAAAAGATGTAAAATATGACATTATAGGGGCACCTGGGTGACTCAGTTGGTTAAGTGTCTGACGTTGGCTCAGGTCATGATCTCATGGTTCGTGGGTTCGAGCCCCACATCAGGCTCTGTGCTGACAGCTCAGAGCCTGGAGCCTGCTTCAGATTCTGTGTCTCCCTTTCTTTCTGCCCTTCCCCTACTTGTGCTCTATCTCTAAGAAAAAATAAAATATGGCATTATATGCCTAAAATGGGGGGGAGAGGAGTAAAGAATGAGTTCAAACTTAAAGGACCATCAATGTAATATAAACTGCTATAAGCAGATGTTATATACGAACCTCATTGTAACCACAAATCAAAAAACCACTAATAAATATGCAAGGAATAAAGAGAAGCAATCCAAATATATCACAAAAGAAAACCAACAAACCATGCAAGAGAGAAAGACAAAAAAAGGATCAGAGAAAATGTTCAGGAAAAAAACTATAAAACAGTAATAAAATGGTAATGCATACATATCTACAATAATAACTTTCAATGTAAATGGACTAAGTGCTCCAATCACAAAACATAGGGTGGCTGAATGGATAATTTTTTAAAAGACCCATCTAATGCTGCCTAAAAGAGACTCATTTTAGACTTAAAGATACATGCAGATTGAAAGTGAGGGTATGGAGAAACATGTATCTGGCAAAAAGCCAGAGGAACAATACTTTGTATAAAACAAAATAGACTTTAAAACAAAAACTGTAATGAGACAAAGAAGGACACTATACAATAATAAAGGGCACAATCCAACAAGACCATATAACAAGTGTAAATATGCAACCAAAACAGGAGCACCCAAATACATAAAACAGTTAATAAACATGAAGGAACAAGTCAATAATAACACAATAATAGTATAGGACTTTAATATCCCACTTACATCAATGGAAAGATGATCTTAATAGAAAATAAACAAGGGAAAATGGCTCTGAATGACACACTGGAACATGTGGATTTAACAGATATATTTAGAATACTCCATCCTAAAACAGCAGAATATAGTCTTTTCAAGTGCACAGAGAAACATTTTCCAGAATAGATTACATATTAGCCCACAAAACAAGCCTTGACTCAACAAATTCAAGAAGATGGAAATCCTATAATGAACCTTTTCTGACCACAACGCTATGGAACTAGAAGTCAACTACATGAAAATATCTGGAAAGACCACAAATACACAGAGGTTAAATAACAAGCTACTAAACAATAAAGACATCAAGCAGGAAATCAAAGAAGAAATTTAAAAAGTATATTGAAACAAATAGAAATGAAAACACAGTGTCCAAAACCTTTAGGATGCAGCAAAAGTGGTCCCAAGAGAGAAGTTTATTGCAATACAGGCCTACCTCAACAAGCAAGAAAAACTTCAGATAAGCAACCTAACCTTACACCTAAAGGAGCTAAAGAGAACAAGAAACAAAACCTAAAACCACCAGAAGGAAGGAATAATAAAGATTAGAGCAAAAATGAATGATATATAGAAACTAAAACAAACAAAAAACAATAGAACAGATCAGTAAAACCAGATGCTGGTTCTTTGCAAAAAATCAATGAAATTGATAAACTTCTCAACAAACTTATCAAGAAAAAAGAGAAAGGACTAAAATAGAAGAAATCACAAATGAGTGAGGAGAAATAACCAACAGCACAGAAATACAAACAATTATAAGAGCATATTGTGAAAAACTATATGGCAACAAATTGGACAACCTAGAAAAAGTGGATGAATTCCTAGAAATATGTGAACTACCATAACTGAACCAAGAAGAAATACAAAATTTGAATAGACCAGTTACCAGCAAAGAAATTGCATCAGTAATCAAAACCTCCCGGGGGGGGGGGGGGGGCGGGCTGCAGGGGAGAGGAGAAAATGGGTGATGGTCATTGAAGAGGGCATTTGTTGGGATGAGCACTGGGTATTGTATGTAAACAATGAATCACTGGAATCTACCCCCAAAACCAAGAGCACACTGTATACACTGTTAGCCAACTTGACAATAAATTATATTTTAAAAAACTCCCAACAATCAAAATTCCAGGGCCAGATGGCTTCAGAGGCAAATTCTACCAAACATTTAAAGAATAATTAATACCTATTCTTCTCAAACTGTTCCAAAAATTGAAAAAAGAAAACTTCCAAATTCATTCTATAAGGCCAACATTACTCTGATAACAAAACCAGACAAAGGCATCACAAAGAAAAGAGGAACTAAAGACCAGTATCTCTGATTAACATAGATGCAAAAATCCTCAACAAAATATTAGCAACCTGAATCCAACAATATATTAAGAATCATTCACAAAGGTGAAGTGAGATTTTTTCCTTGGATACAAGGGTAGTTCAATATTCACAAATCAATCAACATGATATATCACATCAATAAGAGAAAAGAGTAAGAACCATATGATCATTTCAATAGATGTAGGAAACACATTTGTCCAAGTGCAACCATTATAAAAATCCTCAACAAAGTAGGTTTTAGAGGGTACATATCTCAACATGATAAAAGCCATCTATGAAAAATCCCCAGCTAATGTCATCCTAAATGGGGAAAAACAGAGCTGTTCCCCGAGGTCAGGAATAAGACAAGGATGTCCACTGTCAACACTTCTTTTCAAAATAGTATCGGAGGTCCTAGCCACAGCAGTCACACAACAAAAAAAATTAAAAGGAATCCGAATCAGGAAGAAGTAAAACTTTCACAATTTGCACATGACATGATTCTATATAGAGAAAACCCTAAAGATTTCACCAAAAAACTGCTAGAACTGATAAATGAATTCACAAAAAAACAAAAGAGCAACCTACTGAATGGGAGAAGATACTTGCAAATGATGTATCTGATAAGGGTTTTATATCAAGAATATATAAAGAACTTATACAAGTTAACACCAGAAAAAAAAACAATCCAATCAAATAATGGGCAGAAGACCAGAATAGACATTTTCCCAAAGAAGACATACAGATGGCCAACAGGTACATTAAAAGATTCTCAACATCACACTAATCATCAGAGAAATGCAAATGAAAGCCGCAATGAGATATCACTTTACACCTGTCAGAATGGCTAAATTCAGAAAGACAAAAAATAACATGTGTAGGTGAGGATGTGGAGAAAAAGGAACCCTCATGCACTGTTGCTGGGAATGTAAATTGGTACAGCCAGTGTGAAAAACAGTATGGAGGTTCCTCAAAAAATTAAAAATAATAATACCATAAGATCCAGTAATTGGGTATTTACCCTTTGAAAACGAAAACACTGATTTGAAGATATTTGCACCCCATGTTTGTGGCAGCATTATTTACAATAGCCAAGATATGGAAGCAACCCAAGTGTCTATTGATAGATGAATGGGTAAGGAAGATGTCACACACACACACACACACATACACACACACACAGAAATGTTACACAGCCATAAAAAAGGGTGAGATCTTGCCATTCGCAACAACACGGATGGACCTAATACCTCTAGGGTATTATGCTAAGTGAAATAAGGCAGACTGAGAATGACAATTACCATATGATTTCACTCATATAGAATCTAAAAAAACAAAATAAACAAAAAGCAGAATCAGATCTATAAATACAGAGAACAAACTGATGGTTGCCAGAGGGAAGAGGGGTGGAGGGATGGGAGAATGGGTGAAGGGAAATGGGAGGTACAGCCTTCCAGTTATGGGTTGAAGTCATGGGAATAAAAGGAATAACATCAGTATAGCAAATAATACTGTAATAGTGTTGTATGGTGACAGAGAGTAGCTACACTTGTGGTGAGCAAAGTATAACATAAAGATATTGAATCACTACGTTGTACACAGGAAACGAATGTAACATTATGTGTCAACTACACCTAAATAAAAAAATTAAAATAAAACAAGAATGGGTATCTTTATTAAAAACAGAAGAGATGATCAAAATATACTTCAATTCTTTATCACGACTAGTTAAGGACAAAAGTTAAGGAGAAAATGGAGAAGGCAAAGACAATGTATAAAAATACTAAGATATCTAGTGAAAATCTTTTCTGCAGAAAGCCTCTTTCTTATGACCTTTTGGGCTATTTCTGTTAAAGGCTCTTGGAGAGCTATTACAATTTTTGGTGAGTGTAGGCATCAATGGAAATCTCACTTCTACTTATGTGGGCTCTGCTCTGAGTGACGTTAAGTCAGGAGCTGAATCTAGCCCAAGGGCCAGAGATTCCTCATTCCTGACCCAACATCACTAATTTCTCTTCTAGAATTGGCTTGGAAATGAAATTGAGGTTATGGTCAGTACTGAGGAAGCCAAACGCCATCTGAATGACCTTCTTGAAGATAGAAAGATCCTGGCTCAGGATGTGGCTCAACTCAAAGAAAAAAAGGAATCTGGGGAAAATCCGCCTCCAAAACTCCGGGTAAGTGCCCTTATGGAAATACATGATCAATAATCAGACTCTGCACTCCCCAGAAACCCTCACAACTTTGGAGGATTACTGTCCTTTTAAAACTTCATCCTCATTCCTGCTGTTCTTCTTTGCAGAGGCGTACATTCTCACTTGCTGAATTGCGTGGTCAAGTTTCTGAGTCCGAGGATTCCATTACAAAGCAAATTGAAAGCCTAGAGACTGAAATGGAACTCAGGTAATGGGACCATCTCTAAGGCATTGTAATTTATAAAAATTTATGCCTGGAATCAAAAGAGAACCTATCAATCCAGTGATTCAAAAGCTTGTTTTTCACAGGCTTTGTGATGGTAGAGAAATAAGAGAACATAGCAATTCTTTTGAACCATACACATCACTATACACGTTAGGTACATTTTCTCATTAAGTCCCTCCCTATGAGGTATTATTACATTGTGTGTGGTAAGTATCATTCACTTGACCTTAAAGAGTTAAACAGGGGCAACTGGGTGGCTCAGTCAGTTGAACATCTGACTCTGGATTTTGGCTCAGGTCATGATCCCAGGCTTGTTGGACTGAGCCCTGCATTGGGCCCCATGCTGAGTGTGGAGCCGGGGATTCTCTTTCTTTCTCCCATTGCCCCTGGCCCCTGCCTGTGCACTCACTCGCTCTCTCTCTCACTCTCTCTCTCTAAAATGAAAAAAAAATTAAATAAAGATAAACAGAAGTTCAGAAATCTTAAGAAATGTGCTAAAGGTTATACAGAGCTGGAATTCAAAACCTGGTCTATCTAATTACAAAACCCATACTCTTTATGATGCACCACATCTTAGTATCTCTGAAATGCAGAACTGGCTAAAAACAAAATTTTAGAGGAAGTCAAGAACTGATACCAAAAAAGCTACAGTACAGAAGGAAGAGAAGCTTAAGAGATCATCGGCAAAGTACATATAATATAATGTATAAGGGAAGTTATCATGAGCATTAAATTAGATTAGTAAGTAAAGTATTTAACACAGTACTTGGCATATTAGAAGTGCTCAATGAACATTCTCTCTTTCTCTTTTTGTGGCTCTAAGACCATATATTATGCTGCTCAAATCACTATTACTATCTTTTAAGTATCTGTGATATCTAGAAGGAATCAAACTTTGATAGAGATTTTAGAATGTCTTTGAATAATAGAATTGTATCGCCCAGAAGCCCTTACAGATTATTGAATTTGTTTTTAGTAACACGCACTAGCTGTTTATCTTTGGATACAGCTATAAATCACTTAACATTTGAGTGTCTGCTTTTTGCTGCACTGGATGTATGCAGTTGGGATATATAGAAAATAGGTGGCATTCCTTGCTCTGAAGTGGAAATTTTTTAAAGACACAGTGGTGTGTTGGAATCATTTGTTAAAATTTCAGGAATGTTATAAGCTTTATTTTATTAAAAATTTTTTAACATTTATTTATTTTTTTTCAATCTTTACAAAGTGTTTATTTGAAATTTAGACAACATGCAACATTTATTTATTTTTGAGACAGAGAGAGAACATGAGCTGGGGAGGGGCAGAGAGAGAGGGAGACGCAGAATCGGAAACAGGCTCCAGGCTCTGCTGTCAGCACAGAGCCCTATGCGGGGCTCGAATCCACAGACCGCGAGATCATGACCTGAGCTGAAGTCGGACGGTTAACTGACTGAGCCACCCAGGCGCCCTGAAATTTTAAAAGACTTAAGGGGCATGAATTATCAGAAGAGACAGCAAAGGCCATTTAACCAATGACAGTTCTGAAGTGCTCTGGCTCACCTCTTCCAAGAAGCCTTTCCTGACTCTTCATCCCCCATTTTTCCTCCTCTTCTCTAATCTCCTTCAGAATTTAAAGTGCTAAATCATATGGTACAACAGATGTGTCATCTTTATATTTGTTAATTTTTTTACATTTATTAGTCTTGTCGATATAAATTGATCATAACCTTGTTGAAGGAAAGGACTATAGTTTTTTAATTTTTTTTAACGTTTATTTATTTTTGAGTCAGAGACAGAGCACGAGCTGGGGAGGGGCAGAGAGAGAGGGAGACACAGAATCTGAAACCGGCTCTAGGCTCTGAGCTGTCAGCACAGAGCCCGACGCGGGGCTCAAACCCACGGACCGTGAGATCATGACCTGAGCTGAAGTCGGCCGCTTAACTGACTGAACCACCCAGGCACCCCAAGGACTATATATTAGACCAGAGTTCTCAAAGTGTGGCGCACAAACCTCTGGCGGTCTCTGAGCAATCAGAACTATTTTCATAATAATATTACGACATTTGCCATTTTTACCACATTGACATTTGCCATGACCGTGCAAAACAACAGTGGACAAAACTGCTCATACTTTAGCTTGAATTAAAGCAGTAGTACCAATCAATCTTTACTGGTGGTCACCACCACACACTCTCTGCTTTTTTTTTTTTTTTTAAATGTCAGTTTTACTTAAGACTGACTTTTATAGGGGCACCTGGCTGGCTCAGTCGGTAGAGCGTAAGACTTTTGATCTCGGGATCATGAGTTCAATCCCCACATTTTTTTTAAGTAGTAAAAAAAAAATGGTTTTGATAAAGCAGTAAAAATTGTTAATTTTATTAAATCTCAACCCTTAAGTTCAAATCTATTTAGTATTCTATGTGACGGAATGGGAAGAACACAGACTACTTGTGCTCTGTGCTAAAGCCTGAGAGTTGTCTGGAGGAAAAGCACTTGTGCGATTGTTTTCCCATGGAACATTAGTTGTCTTTGAAAGAATGACTGACAAACTATGGTTATTCAGACTTCAGTACTTGGCAGACATTTTCTGAAAAGTGAACAGAGTGAGCCCGTCGCTTCAAGGAAAACAACTGGCAGTGTTTGTCACCAAAGTTAGAATTTGAGCTTTCAGGCAAAACTTAGAACATTGGAAAATTTTTATCTGCCACCATTGAGCTTGGCAGTTTTTCATAACTTTTCTGATGAGACCAGTAGTGATATTCACAATTTTTTATTTTTTGTATATTACATAATGAAATGTGTTCACATTTGGAGACTTTGCATCACTTGACATTGTCCAGATAATGTTACAGAAGCCTATATGGGTAAAAGAGCCATTCAGATTGCAAGACAAACTGATGGATTTTAACGTAAGAGAGTAAGAAAAGTTTACTAATAATGGTTTCAGATTCCACATTTCAACTTTAGGGAACTACCACNGCTTAACCGACTAAGCCACCCAGGCGCCCCTTGCAGGGTTTTAGTATAAATCGCAAAGAAGAGTATCCACAATTATATGAATAGGCTATTAAAATGCTCCTCCTTTGTCCAACCACATATCTATGTGAGGCCAGATGAAAGATAATTAATAAAGACATTAATTTCAACCAGAACACATCACAAAAGACTGGTTGCCGAGGGAAATGTGAGAATCCAGCTGTCTTCTATAAAGCCAGATATTACAGAGATTTGTAAAAATGTCAAACAACCCCACTCTACTCACCAAGTTATTTGTTTTAGAAAACATTTTTCATAAAATATATTACAATGGCTTCTTACTATTTTAAGTGAATTAATAGACATTTAATTTTTTCTCAGTTTTACTTTCTATATTGTAAATACCTATAGATATAATGTATATAAACAGTTTATCAGAGGTCCTCAGTCATTTTTAAGAGTGTAGAAGGGTCCTAGGGCACCTGGGTGGCTCAGTCCGTCGGGCATCTGAGTTCAGCTCAGGTCGTGATCTCACAGCTCATGGGTTCAAGCCACACGTCGGGCTCTATGCTGACAGCTAGCTCAGAGCCTGGAGCCTGCTTTGGATTCGGTGTCCCCACCTCTCTCTGCCCTTCTCCTGCTCATTCTCTCTCTCTCTCCCTCTCCCTCTCTCTCCCTCCTTCTCTCCTTCTCTCCCTCTCTCCTTCTCTCCCTCTCTCTTTCTATCCCTCTCTCCTTCTCTCCCTCTGTCTCTCTCAAAAATAAACAAACATTTAAAAAAAAGAGTGTAGAGTGGTCCTAAGACTCCAGGATTTGAGAACTACCATCTTAGATTATTTTGGTACCCATCTTCTTTTATAGTACTTTACAGAACAGCACGTCACACATATGCTAGTATGCTAGCTCTCAATGGACACATAGCAAAGCTGAAAAGGAAGCTACTAACAAAACTGCATTATTGTACAAACCTTGGTCTCAGGCCATACCTGATCAGAAAGTATCTGTAAGCTATAACCAGGGTCAATGGTATCTAGCCTTCTCAGAAACTTCACAGTCCTATGGAAGGCACATCAAGGTAACCTCCTGCAACACTAGCCGTATGTATCAATTTGATATTCTGTCCCAGCAAAAAACATCTACCTGCTTGTTCTTTTGAGATTTTTTTTTCCTTCAAGTATCCAACATGACTCTTATCCTTACATGGTTGAGCCACTATATCACAGTCTGAACTTAAATGGCCTCAAGACAAAGTCATATTACAATCTGTGCGCTACAACAAAAGCCTTACTGATACAAGGTTTGCATTATATGACCCATTTATTTCTACCTATATTTAATAAAATAAAACCAGGATTGGGGCACCTGGGTGGCTTAGTCGGTTAAGCGTCCGACTTTCGCTTAAGTCATGATCTCGCGGTTTGTGGGTTCGAGCCCCACATCGGGCTCTGTGCTGACTGCCAGCACAGCCNTTTAACTGAGGGGTATCCCGGTGGCTCAGTCAGTCAAACATCCGACTTAAGCTCAGGTTATGATCTCACAGTTCGTGGGTTCATGCCTTACCAGGCTCTGTGCTGACAGCTCGGAGCCTGGAGCCTGCTTCAGATTCTGTGTCTCCCTCTCTCTCTGCCTCTACCCTGCTACTCTGTCTCTCCCTCTCTCTCTCTCTCTCAAAAATAAACAAACATTAAAAAAATAGAAAAAAAGGTATTTAACTGGTGGTACCTCCATCCATAAAACTATTTGAAGTTTCTCCACAGAGCTCTCCCCCTCTCCTTGGGGTTGGGGATACTAGCAATGAGTCACACTGTTTCTTTTCCTGAAGGAGTGCTCAGATTGCTGACCTACAGCAGAAGTTGCTGGATGCAGAAAGTGAAGACAGGCCAAAACACCGCTGGGAGAATATTGCTACCATTCTGGAAGCCAAGTGTGCCCTGAAATATTTAATTGGAGAGGTAAGCATCGGTCTTCCTACCAGGAATTAGGGGCCTGGCTTGGTAGGTTGAAATAAGATGTTAGCCTGGAATACTGTCATAGTGCTGTTGCCAGTTTTCATGGTGGAAACTGCAATGACACTAGCATTAGGGAAATAGTTTTATGGGTCAAGGCTGGTGTGAACAAGTACAGGCCAGTCACTTAGAAAAATAGAGGACTTGCAAATTGATACCTGTCGTGCCTGACACGTAGCAAGTGCTCAGTAAACATCTGCTATTATTATTGGGAAAATATCAGGATGCCATAGGAGGCCACTATTTAAACATAAACTCTTATATCGTACTGCTTTTCGAAACACCAATGACATGTATATTCAAAAAGTTTAAGATACAGTCTAAAAAAGAGGAAACCTAATCATCTTTTGACATATAAAGATTCATCTTAAGGAAATCCATCCTCACTGACCCTAAAATAATATATCATCTTACATTGCCACAAGAGGGACCGAAGTTGATCAACTCTGGAGACTGAGGTATTTTCACTTTGAGACAAGCATGCAAACTCCAACTCTGAAGTTTGAGCAGTGTTATCCTTTATACATTTTTATACTGGGTGAGCAGATTTGCCCTACCAAGGCAATCCTGATTAGTCTTATAGACAGTGGTATCTGTGATGTTCACAGTGTGGGCCCGCAGAGGCTATAAAACTAGGCCAGCATAGGATATCAATCTAGCCTGAAGAGCCAGATCAACAGTCCCAGCTAATACGTCTACTAGTTCCAACATGTGAACGCAGACATTCTGAGATGGGCCATAATTGGCCATAAGGGTGTGTCCTGTGGATTTCTCTTTAAGACAAAGGAAGAAAGTCTTAAATATCAGAATTTGGACCTGTCAGATACTGTTTGTGTTCAGTGTATTCTTGCCTGGAGACAGAGCAAGAGATTAAATGACCTCAGCAGTGGCTCCTAGCTCTGAGAGATCTATCTCAACAGAAACTTGGGCTCTTGGCCTGAGTAGCATTGTTACTATTCAGTGGGAGAATCCATATGACATAGAAAAAAGAAGAATGGACTTGGATGTGGAGGAACTTTTCTCAGTCCATTTCAGGAAAGCTGACATTTTCCTGCCTAATGAATGGGGAAAGGTGGCCATTCTCCAAAGAAACCGATCTTCTTTTATCCCTTCCAGCTGGTCTCCTCCAAAATACAGGTCAGCAAGCTTGAAAGCAGCCTGAAACAGAACAAGGCCAGCTGTGCTGACATGCAGAAGATGCTGTTTGAGGAACGAAATCATTTTGCTGAAATAGAGACAGAGTTACAGGCAGAGCTGGTCAGAGTGGAGCAACAGCACCAAGAGAAGGTAAACTCTGGCAGGCCAAGAAGCTATACTGAGAAACAAAGTATAGCTTTTTATTATTAGTTTTGAAAAGATAGTGGGGAGAAAAAATTTTAAATAAAAAGATAGTAGGGGGAAATGAAGTTTCCTTCAAAAGACGCCACAGTCTTTTCCAAATTTTGCAAGCAAGGAACCTGAGAGAAATTATTTTGCAAAGTTTACACATACAGTGACTCTTAGCCTCCGGCGTTAAGACCAAGATTAACATCGTGGCTGTGCTTACTACTTCAGGCCACAAGAACAAAATGCAACAGGTACTTCTAAACCAGAGGAGTCATCTGGGTCACTGCTTGAACTAAGCCAGAATTCCTTTCTCCTCTTTCTTACTCCTTTGTCCCACTGGGTTGTATCTTTCTCTAGGTGCTATACCTTCTCAGCCAGCTGCAGCAAAGCCAAATGGCAGAGAAGCAGCTAGAGGAGTCAGTCAGTGAAAAGGAGCAACAGCTGCTGAGCACACTGAAGTGTCAGGTATGATAACTAGGCAAAGGTCTCCAGAGGTGGGATCCACAGGCCTGGCTGAGAATCCTGTCTGATTTATAGCATTGTACTTGGCAGCAAAGAGTAACCACCGAAAAGAGATTTATACTAGTAACCTCTGTGACCTTTTCACCCTATTTGATCAATTTAGGGGTATTTAGAATGTAACCACATATAGAATAACCTCCTTTGCAGTACAGAAATGACGGTACATACTCCATACCAGACTTTGAGGCCTCCTGTTTCCTTGCCTCAGCCCTGAGCTCTAAAAGAGTTGAGAAAGTTCAGTCATCCCACAGAATCCTAGGGGCATTCAGCTGTCTCTTCCTGAGCCTGTTTTGAGCTGAGACCTGACATGTTTGTAAAGTGCCTGAGGTCTGAATCTCTTCCAGAGGCTGGGAACACCACACCCTTTAGTAGCATGTTGGAGCACTATTTTATCCAACTTAGAATC
>NW_027531920.1:521243-529182 GCF_008692635.1 Crocuta crocuta
TCTCGAGAGTTAACCTTGGCACCTCCCATCGAAAACATAACCAAACTAGTTAAGGTCGTATGCACGAATCATAAATCTGATTGCCTTAGGTGCCAAGAAGTTTAAGCAAGCTTATGAGAGTAGCAAATAAAATGCCTAGCCTGTGTTTAGAAGGGTGAACAAAAGCATCTGTCGACTTGAAAGAAACAAAGCTAAGTGTCCATTTTGGTCTCTTAATCAGCATCCTGATCTGAATGAATAAGGGATGCAAGACTAGAAAACAGAAAAGAATAAGGAAAGCATTTCAGGCAGAGCACATGGTTCATATGAGTGTGGTCAGAACTGTTTGGGAGCGTTGGAATAGAAGTGGCATTCAGGACACCTAGGAACTGGTGGGAATCAGGCATTTTTCTGGGTGCCAATGCCTGCTGTGCAAAAACCATCTGCTGCCAGCGACTTGGCAGCGGTATGTTTTCATCTATGTGAGTTGTTTGGTAACCCACATGTAGTGCCCAAAATAACCCCACCTATCACCGCACTATCTGGAAATAGGATGAAGAACTTGAGAAGATGCGAGAAGTGTGTGAGCAAAATCAGCAGCTTCTCCAAGAGAATGAAATCATCAAGCAGGTAACACAGCTTCCCACCCACTTTAATAAGCTCTGGGAGACCCTGTTGCAATTGAGGTCAGCTCTTGGGAGCAGCCCTGAGTATGATGAGTTGGCTCTATTTTTGACATCTGTGTCAAGTTTCCATGTAATACAGTTGTGTGCATTTCAAAATGGTTTAAACACATTTTTTCATCTGCTCTTTTCTGAATCGAATGCCTGTCTTCTAAAGTGAGAGTCCTTCAACCTTCCTTACTATTAACTTGCCTCACTTTACTCAGGTTTAAATTAAGCTAGCTTAGGGTCGCCTGGGTGGCTCAGTCGGTTAAGCGTCCGACTTCAGCTCAGGTCACGATCTCGCGGTCTGTGGGTTCAGGCCCCACATCGGGCTCTGTGCTGNAGCATACTCTGTATGTTTTCTTTTTGAACAGAAACTGACCCTCCTCCAAGTAGCCAGCAGGCAGAAACCTCATCTTCCTAAGGATACCCTTCTATCTCCAGACTCTTCTTTTGAATATATCCCACCTAAGGTAAACTGCTCAGTGCCAGTAATACCTGCACATGGCTATGGTTGGGGGTGAGTGTGCTAATAAGTTCATCCTTTAGAAGAGCTTGAGGGTTAAAAAACCCAAATTCCAGCATCTCAATTTTCCTTGGAGTCCTAAACAAAACTACAGTACAATCTTGAAGAAAATCGGCATTTTCTCTCCCTGGAAGGCTGACTTTGGGCCATTTACAGGCATTATATAACACAACTGAGGAGGAACAGGAGAAAAGAGCAGTGTTCAGCTGTCCATCCAGAGATACTCATCTCATCATATCAAGAGTTCCTCTTTCCTCCCTGAAACTACTCAGCCTCTATCCCTTCAGTTTCTATCCCTTCAAAGACTTTGCAAGGCCAAAGGCTAAAGCAGATTTTCTTCTGATTGGTAAAGCCAAGGGGGTATATTTAAGGGAGTCTGAAATCTCGGCTCTGAGAATATAGCTGGCAGCAGCTACTGGGAAGATATGATCTACATGTATTTTTAAAATTTTATTAAATAATCATTCCAAACCTTTTTTCTCAGCCAAAACCTTCTCGTTTTAAAGAAAAGTTCCTGGAGCAAAGCATGGACATCGAGGATCTAAAATATTATTCAGAGCATTCCGTGAATGAGCCTGAGGACAGTGCTGGTGATGATGATGATGGAGATGATGAGGAATGGAAGCCAACAAAACTAGTTAAGGTGTCCAAGAAGAACATCCAAGGGGTAGGAGGCAGCTTTCATCCCTGTCAGGGGTTCTAGTCATTAGTCTCCACTGCCAGTGGGAAGGTGCTGGCCCCATACCCTGCCCCTGAGCCTCTGGATCTCATTCAAAGGCATTTGGCTCCATGAGGAGTCCTTGTCGGGCCAGCTCTGTATGGAACCTGGGGCTGGCAGAGAAGGTTGCCTGAGTGCACAAGATGGCTGTCTTCGTGTTTTCAGGTTCTCGCTAAGTCTGAATGGGTAATAGTATTCTATACCATTTCACTGACGCTGATTGGGGGATCATAATAATCCTTCATATTTTTATACCACTTTACAGTTTAGAAGCCATTCTCATATATTTTCTCTCTTTTTATCATCACAAAAAAATCCTGTGAGGTATTTATTATTTGCATCTTACAGATGGATTTGAGACCCACAGGAGTGAAATGACCTTGCCCAGGGTCATAAAACCAAGTGCCAGGATTTGAAACCAAATACTCTGACTCCAAATCCAGTCTGTTTCTACCATACCATGGTCATATCAGTAACAATTGCAGACCAAAAGCTAAGTAGGAATTTCATCTTCCTTCCCTAATAGAGTGATTGTGTTCCCTAGGCTGAGGAGCAATAGGAATTACAGAAAAGGCTAACAATAATTAAGATCAAACACACCAAGTTAAGGTTGGTTAGGAACAATTTGACTTTGAGGCATGCCTTATTTACTTCCACAATGATAGTCCTTACATAATTATCAAACCTAGATGTTTTATGTTGTGAGATATTAACTTCCCAGGTACTATATCACCGCTACCTCAGCTGTGCCCTGTAGCCATATTCCACTTAAAGAGAACAGTTCACAAATTAACCTAGCCAGCTTCCTGGAAAGTTACTTGATTTCATCAGCTGATTGAGCACCACCTAGGGAACTTAGCCTTAGAAAACCACAACACCAGAGAGAAGCAAGTCATGAGGAATAGACTGACTATCTGTTAAGTCATTTGGGAAGAGTCATCAAGAATGTAATAAGTCAAATGCTCTTAGTGGGACTAAGAGCTCATCCTTAGTCTCAGAGAGCTCATAATCTAATGCGAAAACAAGGCAAAGAAATCAAAGCATATCATAGAACCTGAGCACATTCATCTCAGGGAGATGAACTGAGGGATTTTTTTTAATAAAGTTTATTTATTTGTTTTGAGAGAGAGTGTGTGTGTGTGAGCAGAGGAAGAGCAGAGAGAGAGAGAGAAAACCCCAATCCCAAGTAGGCTCCGTGCTTTTGGCAGGAAACCCGACATAAACCATGAGACCAGGACCTGAGTCAAAATCAAGAGTCCTATGCCTTGGGGTGCCTGGGTGGCTCAGTCGGTTAAGCGTCCGACTTCGGCTCAGGTCACGATCTCACAGTTTGTGGGTTCGAGCCCCACGTCGGGCTCTGTGCTGATGGCTAGCTCAGAGCCTGGAGCCTGTTTCAGATTCTGTGTCTTCTTCTCTCTCTGACCCTCCCCTGCTCACACTGTCTCTCTCTCTCTCTCTCTCTCTCTCTCAGAAATAAATAAAACATTAAAAAAAAAAGAGTCGTATGCCTAACTAAGTCACCCAGGTGCCCCCTAAGAGTGACTATAAAGCCAAACCAAGTAGATACCGTTTAGGAAGATACCATGAAAGAGATGACTATTGCTGCATTATAAGACAGAAAGGGAAACACAGTCTTGGAAGCAGCTGAGAGACCATTTCTGGCACAATGAATAGCATATTGCAAAGACTTGGTTATAGAGGGATAGGGGGTTGGGACACTTACAAAAAATGGGGCAGAATGATGTCTGACTTTTCACTCATTCAACAGACGGTTTTGTACTCTACTATGACTGAAGTGGAGAGCATGAGCTGAATGTAGACTCAAGGGTCAGCTAAGTAATAGGAAACAGAGTTGAGAAGTATACACAGAAACAAATGGCAGAGGACCTAAAATCCCTGGGAAGTCATTTCTAGATGTGAAGCAAATGTGTGTACATTTATGCTGGACGCAAGCTTACTGTATGTATTATAGCACTGTTGCTCCAAGCGTAAAAGGGAAGTACAGAAGTCTAATAAAAATTGAAAGTCAGTATTTGCTATCAGTGATAAATTATATGTCTAAAACAGTGAGAGATTATTCTTTTCTAGGCTTTTCTCCCGATTTTTTAACTTAAAAAATATAACTGGGCATTAAAGGGAACGACTTGGCATACAATCTAGTTTCTCCCTTTTGCAACCTCGAAGTACATGGATGCTACGACTGCTCTCTGATCAGACGTGTAGACACGTTAGCTGCAGACCTTGATGCTTTGCATGAAGGCCATCATATTTATTGTTCCTACCCAGCTGAAATGGGCTGGTGTTCTATCACTAGATTGTTTCAAAGGAGACTGCAGCACGTACCAAACTAAGGACTTGTCTAGAGCTAATGCTGAGAAAGTAGGCTTCCTCACAAGTGACTTGTCAAAGGTCATACCAAGTATTAAATATAGGACTAGGGCCTGAGTCTCTGTCATAGCCTGGTATTCTTTATGTTAAAGTTTTTACCGGATCTTATTCTGAGATACAGTATAACACTGAAATCAGTGCTGGGAGAATTACAGACTCTAAAGCAATAGTTCTCAACCCTGGCTGCACATTAGAATCCCCAAGGCAGCTTTTCAACATAGGGAGCCTTGGACCCACCCCCAGATATTCTGATTTAATTGGTCTGAGGTGGGACCTGGCCATTTTGAAAAGCTCCCCAGAGATTTCTTATGTGTAGCCAGGGTTGCAAATCACTGGCTTAAAGGAACCCCAGAGGTCTTTCAGCTCTACTTCCCACTCTATATGAAGAAGCCCTCTATTATAGTGGTTCTTAACTGGGGTGTTGGGATATGCTGGTGGGTTGCTGGCTTTTGCGATACACATACACGTACACACACATGTATATATACAAATACATATATATTTGAAGTCATGGCTGTGGCAAGGTCATGTTCGCTCTCATACATTCTGATCTGGGTGCTGGTGGGAAAGAGAATAGGATGAAGTTATAGCTTGTGAGATGGCATTCATGTGAATGCATTTGTCATGTGTGTGTCATGACTGTTCCATAACGCCACTACCAGGTGTTAATCTAGCCTCTGCCTGCTTGAAAACTTCTAGTACTAGGAAGCTCACGGCCTCATAGGGCAGTCCATTGTAGTCCACTGACTTAGGAAGTTGTTTCCTGTTGAGCTAAAACGTACTGTCCTATAAATCATCCCAATGGAGGATGGCTGTGTAAAAGTCTGGTTGTTCTTCCTCATGACAGCTCTTCAGATACCACTCTCATTCTATTATCCCTTTGGATAAAATAGAGACACATTGGCAGGATAATAGAGTGTTTGTGAGGCATTTATGTGAATTTGTGAATGGTCAGAGGACCATACCCAGGCTACAGCAATCAGTGGATCACTGTCGTCGCATGTGGTGTCTCTAGAACATGTCATAGAACTCTGTCTTTTGTGTCTTATTCAAAGAAACAAGATTTTTTTTCCTCATAATGTCCAGTATTGGCAAAGGCGACTAATGTGGACATTCCTCTCTATTGCTAATAGGTATGTAAATTGGTATGCAGTTCTGGGAGGCAACTTGAAAATATGTATCAAAAATCTGGGGCACCTAGCCAGCTCAGTCAGTAGAGCATGTGACTCTTGATCTCAGGGTTGTAAGTTCAAGCCCCACCTTGGATGTAGAAATTACTTAGAAATAAAAATCTTTAAAAAAAATATGTATCAAAAATCTTAAAAGTGTCCCTGTCGTTTGGCCCAGTAATTATACATGTAGGAATTTATACTAAGGAAATAGTCACTGGTACATAAAAAGATTTATTCATCCAACAATCCTTCTGTGAGCACCTNTACATATCAAGCACTGTTTCCAGGTGCTAAGGATACAAAAAACAAGACAGGTAAGATCCTTGGCCTTATGAAACGAAAGACATTCTTGTGGAGAGAGACACATCATGACAAATAAATAAAATAATTTTAGACGATGATAAGAGAGAAACAAATATAGTGAAGTCATAGAGAATTCTGGGGTAGGAAAACAGCTCTTTGAAAGAGTGCTTGGGAGAGACCTCTTCAAGGAGGAAATGCTTAAGCAGAGATCTGAGCAAAGGGAAGGAGCAAGTCAGGGAAAGAATCAGGGGAAAAACATTTCAGGAAAAGGGAATAGCAAATGCAGGAAAAAGCCTCAGGCAGGAATGAGTTTGGTTTACCAAGGAACAGCTGAAAGGGCCAGGGTAGCTGGAGAGTATTGAGAAGTAGGAGAACGTAGTGCAAGGTCGGGCCAGAGGAGTAGTTAGGAGCCAGATCATGGAGGGCCTTGCTAATGGTGGGAAGATTTAGATTGTGTTTATGTAGCCTGATATATGTGGTAACGTGATTTTGTAATAGGAAATACTTCCTTTGAAAACAATCTTAATGTCTGCCATTAGGGGGCTGGTTAAATAAATTGACATTTTCACATGATAAAACACTATATACAGCTATGAAATGTCAAAAATCATGGTTTTGATTTTCAGATTTTAAAGAGAGAGATATAGTAATATCATCAGGAAAAAGATATAATGGTTTCTTTTACCTTCACAACTATAGAACAGTGGTGATGGTTGTCATATGAAAGAGACTTAAGGGCTTGAATTTAACTGTAAACTCAGTATGGATTCACAAAGATCTGACAAAGGAAAGAAAGCTACTGTGATTTTTTTTTTTTTTTGACCTCATTAACAGTAAAGACTGTTGGATCCATATCAAGTGTCAATCTACCTCACAATGGCCACACCAGATTTAGAAAGTTATGCTCTGGATGCCGGGGCGGCTCAGTCAGTTAAGTGTCCAACTTCAGCTCAGGTCATGATCCCATAGTTCATGAGTTCGAGGCCTGTATCGACCTCTGTGCTGACAGCCTGGAGCCTGGATGGAGCCTGCTTTAGATTCTGTGTCTCCCTTTCTTTCTGCCCCTCCCCCACTCATGCTCTGTCTCTCTGTCTCTCAAAAATAAACATTAAAAAAGAAAAAGTTATGCTCATGTCTGGATGTCACAATTAAGGATGAACTTGGACAAATTGGCGTATAGCCACAGTGGTGAGGATTCTTGGAAACCATGTCATGTGGTGACTCGTTGAGGAAGCTAGGTCCATTTAGTTTTGAAAGGATCTGGACAGGAGGACTGGGGAGTAGAATGCTCAGGAATTGAACAAGAATGCTGTGAAAGTGGGGTTAAACTGATCCATTATCATTCCACATGGCAGAATTGGGTCCTGTGATCAGAAGTTACATAGAAACCATCCTCATCTCAGGATAAATAGAGCTTCAGATAATTAGACCAGGGACATGAGAGAGGGGCTTCATACATCAAATCAGGCTCTAGATGGTCACTGAGGTCTCTTCTGACTCCACTGTGTCATTCTGTGAGCTCTTCCACCTATGTCTCTTCCAAGCCAAACTATCCTTCCTTCTTCCACCATTTCTCTTATAACATCGCTTTCTATAATGCTGGTCATCTGCCTTTTTTTTTTTGCTTAATGTCCTCTTTATTAAACACATACCCACACTGAACTCCTGAATGTGTGCACAAGGAAACATACTTACTGATTAAATGGGTTTATTGCACGGAAAGCACTTATAGCAGTGCTTGGCACACATTAATGCCAGCTATTACTATTGCAGCCTGAAGTGTGCATGTGGCACTATGAAGAGTGTGACTACATCATGGAGTGTTCATAGAAAGAAAATGAATGAAACTGGGGACACCTGGTTGGCTCAGTTAGTTGAGCGTCCAACTTTGGCTCAGGTCGTGATCTCACAGCTCCTGAGTTCAAGACCTGCATCGGGCTCTGTGCTGACAGCTGAGAGCCTGGAACCTGCTTCAGATTCTGTGTGTGTGTGTGTGTGTCTTTCTTTACTCTGCTCACGCTCTGTCTCTCTCTCTCTTTCAAAAATAAAGAAACAAAAAAAAAAAAGAAAATGAATGGAANTAAAGTTAATTATATAAATTTAATATATGTTTTATTTATATATTTATTTATATAAAGTTGAAAAAGATGTAAGATAATTTCTTATGTTTTTTAAGGAAACTCATACA
>NW_027531920.1:529396-534716 GCF_008692635.1 Crocuta crocuta
TTTTTTTTTGAGAGAGAGAATCTCAAGCAGTCTCCACAGTCTGCGCAGAGCCCGATGCAGGCACTCAATCCCAGGACCCTGGGATCACAGCCTGAGCCAAAATCAAGAGTCAGACACTCAACCGACTGAACCACCCACCCAGGCACCCCTGACTCATTTGCTTTTTGACAGCCATTTCACACCATTGACTCATGGAGCTTCCTGACAGATCACTTCCTTAGGCCCTTTTTGCACCAAATACTTTTAAGCCAGATCTACCCCCATATTATATTTATATGGCTGATATGGGGAGAACCTAGATGCCAGACTTATGCTTATTCTTGCTATAACTTTTCTTTCTACTTGCAGCCCATAATTCCAGCCGGTCAAAATATTTTTGAGTTGTGATTCTGTTATCTTACGTATTAATCACCCTTCCAGTTTTGTGTTGTCGTTACAGCCGATAAACATGCCTACCTGGTCGACTGGCTATGAGATTCCAATGAGATTCTGTATTTATGTATATGAAAGTACTCTGAAAACTGTAAAGTGCTATACAAATGTAAATGACTTTATTTCATATCATCAGTGATTTATTAAAATATTGACTAATTCAATGGCTGCAGACGTAGCCCAGGCTGACACTAAACAAACTTTAGAAATGTGAGTTGGATGCAGGTACAGCTGGGTAGATTGAAAGATATCAAACAACTGTACTCGGTCCTTAAATATACCTAACCCTCCTACCATCCACCTTGCAGTTCTTCACTGTGACCATAAAATTGTCATGAGAGTCTTTGCCAGTTAGCCTGCATTATCATGGTATCCCTCTGGCCAGTCTTTCAAGTATGCTATCCACACAAGAAAATGGATCTGTCTAGCATGACCTGTTCTAAGACAACCTTTCGTGGTTCTGATGATCATTGTTTCACTAAAGAAGAGGGGACTGAGGAGATAGAAGCGTGGTAAAGTCGATGGTACTTTCCTTTTTTTTTCCTGAAAAGGCTTGCAAAGGAAGGGAAGGCATGTTAAATTAGTCTTCTAACCCTTTTGGTAATGTATCTTTCTACACACCTGTTTTTTGCAGTGTTCCTGCAAGGGCTGGTGTGGGAACAAGCAGTGTGGGTGCAGAAGACAAAAGTCGGACTGTGACCCAGACTGCAGCTGTGACCCTACAAAGTGTAGGAACCGTCAGCAAGACCAGGTAGGATTGGCTGTGTTGCCCCTCACTGTCCCTTCAGGCACTCCCCCGGTTCCCACCATCATGAAACCCTGTCTCCTGCACAGCTCTTCCTCCCCTTCTCTGGCCCTCTGCAACCAGAGACATTTGCCTTCTCCGTCCTTCTTCCTCACTGCCAGCCTGTCCACATACCCCTTCAGAAACCACAGCCCGTCCCAGGAGATTTCCAGATAGGCAGCTCCCCGCCCCGAGCCTTGGCTGTAAAGTTGTGGTGCCGTTTCTGGGGCAGGAACAAGGAACACGAAAGCAGGCAACTACAGGCACATAGACATACAGGACCAAACTGGCCCAGAGGCTTAGCCGGAACTATAAGGGCCACGTGGCAGCTTCCAGGAAGGAGCTTACTCCTTCTGACATCTTTAGACATTAGTTGCTTAGACCTTCTCCATGGGAACCAGCTATTCCATGGCTTTAGGAAAGACCCACAGGAACTTGGTCTTTCAAATAGTCACTGTTGTGGCCCAAGTTCATTGTACCTGTCCTCCTTATAGTCCCAGAAATAGCAAACTCAGGGAAACAAAGATTGCCTCACTCCTACCTGTGCCCATGGCAAATCCCGATTCCTACAACTCTCTGTGTGATATACAACAACTCTAACGAGCTTAGTATAATGATCGTTCATCATACATTTCTTGAACATCTGCATGTGAAGGGTTCTGCCGGCTCTTCTATTAAAATGACTTCTAAGGAAGGTAGTTATTGGAGGACTACCGTGGCAAGCTGGGGTTCAGGCTAAGAATCGTAGAAGGAGCTGGGACCTTAAAGATTCTCTGTTCCCGTGGCCTTTTCAATTTGGGTTCTGGAGTCTGCCGTAGTGGCTCCGTGGAAGTGTTTTTTGAACCCAAGGACCGTGGCCTGGCTTGGTTTGACCTCATGTCGCTCAAAGCAACTTGCTCTTTACTTGTTTATGTATTGGGCTTCCTCTTAGGGATTTTGGTTCTAAAACCACTGATCTAGTCCAATGCTCCCATTATACAGGGAAGGAAACTAAGACCCAGAGATAAGCTTAAGTGACTCATCTGATATTGCACAGCTGGTCATGACAGCTAAGATTAGACCTCAGGCTTCCTGACTCTCAATCCAGTTCTGTTTCCATGACAACAGGCTATAATTCTAATCCGAGCTCTGCCACAGAGTCTCATTGTTACCTAAGTAACTTTTCACTCTTGGCCTTAGTTGCCTTCTCTGAAAGGAGGACTCAATACAGGCAACACCCTATAGACATGCTAACAAGGGTATTGCAGATTATAGAAGGTGGAAGATTAATCAGAGAAATGACCAAGGCTTGGCCTTGTTTGAAACCTTACTTTGTGATGTGTCCTGTGCCACTGTCCTACCCGGTCCTTTGCCTTCAGAGCCTGCCTTTGAGCACTGCAACAGCAGGAAACCCCAAGCAGGAGTCTCCCTGAGACTTGCTCAGACTGACGGATGAGGCCCTCAGAGCTGGTACCTCACTGGTTAAAGGGGAGCAGACTGATTTTGTAACCCTGGTAGCCACATTTCTAATAGGCCTGTCTGATTCTCAGGATAGCTTGGGCACTGTTGAGCCCACCCAGGATTCCGAAGGCTCTTTCAAACTAGAGGACCCCACAGAGGTTACCCCAGGATTGAGCTTCTTTAATCCTGTCTGTGCCACTCCCAACAGCAAGGTAGGTGGGCTAAAGGCAGGCGTTTCCAACTGTATTAGCATTCCTCTCTGCATTAGCCAAGACAGAGTGCAGTGGGAGAAAAGGGGGCAGAGGTACGATCAGCTTGCTGGGAAGTGGGACTCGGGCATAGGCCAGTCTTTTTCTTTTCGACAGACCGATCTTGGGGGACGCCTCATACTACAGTGTGCTGAGCATTTGTAGTGGCAAGGCTGAGCTGAGCCTCTGCCCCTACCCAAGACCTAGTCATACTTGTCTCTGTCCTTCCTAGATCCTCAAAGAGATGTGTGATGTGGAGCAGGTGCTGTTAAAGACGATGACTCCAGCTGCCTCCTCCCTTGGCCTCCCAGAATCGAAACATGTAGCAGAATCCCAAGAAAATAAAGCTCCAGGGAAGAAGAAGAAACGAGCTCTGGCCAGCAATATCAGCTTCTTCTCTGGCTGCTCCCCTATTGAAGAAGAAGCCCACTGAAGTTGGACTTGTCATCTCTGCCCCAGTCGAGCTTGGGAGATGCTTTCAGGTTGCAGCCAGAAGGAATTTTTTAATGACTCCTCTGATTTCAGGGCTCTTGCTGTTGGAAAAAAAAAAAAAAAAAGACAGACACCATGTTACCAAAAGGGAGCAAATCTTTGTTGGATGTTGGCCCTCACTCTCCAGCCCCCTGACCCCAGACTACTGCTCTCTCTTCTCCAGAAAGGTGCTGAGCCACCTGCTGAAGAGAGAACCACCTGACATTCTTGATGACTCACCGGGAACCAAATCCTCAGTACAATCTAGCCCTTTCTTATTTGTGAGCAGGTAAGGCCGCCCCACCGATGGGGATGAGGCCAAGGCCGTCTTACCTCTGGGTTGTCTCAGCTTAATGACAGAGCCTAGCCAGGGTTGGAGACTTGGCACCGATCTTTCATCCCGTGCCAGGAATGGAGGCACTATTTGGGATATTTCCTACCCTGACCACCTCTGGATTTTAAGTGTTTTAACAGTGTGCTCAGTTGTCTTCCATGTTGCTGCGGTAAATGAAATCTTTTAAAATGTTAATATTAAGTAAGTAAATAAAGTTTAGTCTAGCCACTATTTGGAAAGATCCTCTGTGCTACAAGGAGAAATACCTGTGCTCCTCGGCCCCTGGGAACGCTATCAAGGAGAATCCGTGCATGTACCCAAGCTCACTGCCTTGTGACAGCTAACCTGAACCCACATTTAGCTTATACCAAAGCTTCTTGTGAGAATCTAGGGTGGCCGTGGTAGCTGTTCCTAATGCCCTAAGAGCCTGATTTCTTGGCATAGTGCGGGTGTGGGACCACACTGCTGCCCATTCCCAGGACAGCACAGTACTGGCTGCTTGCTGTCTCCTTTGAAAAGGGAAAAGGGGGTGTTGCTTTCTCCTTACTATGCACCAGGGTTTCCCATCTCTGCTCCAAGCGAAAACGAGGCCAGCCATGGAATGCCAAACAGGCTGCTGACTGGCCTTGCAGCCTTTTGAGGAGCTTGCAAGCCCCGGGCTACCTATCCATGCGTTATGAATCCCAGTCCCCTCCCCTCCCCCCACAACTAAAAGCTCCCAAAGCACCCCCTAGAACTGGGCACATGAAAGTCAGGGCTCCTCTAGAATCCACCGGACCCCAAGCAAAGAAAACTGAAGGATAGCCTGTTAAAATGAAGCCTGCAGGAGGACTAGGTGACCAGGCAGCCCTCTCTGGCCCCCTGCCAGCCAGCAGCCCGGCTTCTCTTTGCATTTTAATGACGGGGGAGCAAAGGAGCCTCTGCCATTGCCAACTAGAGCCCCTGGATACAATGGGAAGGCAGAGGGAGGGGGCCAGCTCTTGGCATAAGAGAGCTAGTCTTCCTTCTCACTGTTCCAAATCCAGTACGTGTCGGGGGAGGGGTAAACGAGTTTATTCCCAGTGAAGACTTTTTCCCACCAACACTGCAAGCCCCCCCAGGCTTTGAGTCACTGCATCAGCCAAAAGGTAAACAGGGATGGTAAGTCAAGCCAGTCCCCCAGCCCTCATCTCACCCCGAGCCTTGTGCATTAGCACTAAGCTGACTGTTGCACACTAGCCAGCCTTCTCCTGCGGATGGTATGTATGGTAACAGCATCTTTTGTACGTATTCATCTTGCGAAAGCTTGCGACCCTCACATACCCCAGACACCTTGGGGACGAGACAACAGGGATGACACAAGTCTCTTTACATCCTGAATCATCAGCTCCTGTCTGGGGTGATAGGGGGAAGGGGAGGGCTGCTAGTGTCACTCAGGAAACACAAGGCCCATGGAGACCCCTGGTGCAGAAACAGGGCAACCTGCTGCCCAGAGGTCAGGAAGTAGCTTGCAACCCTGTATCTTCTAGATGTACCTTACAGAAGTAGAAGTAGTTTCCCAGCAGGAAAGGGAAACTGATGAATCAAGGCTGTCCTCCCAGGGAGCTTGAGGGAAATGCTAGACTTACAGAT
>NW_027531920.1:534762-535344 GCF_008692635.1 Crocuta crocuta
AGCCCCAGCAGTGACTGAGAGGGGAACAGGAGGAGGGACAGAGGGGTGGGGAAGGCTGCACAAAAGAATTCCTCACCCCAAGCCCCCGGACCGGCAGCAAGTAAAGAAGCAGCTCTGCTCTCCCTCCCCCTTCCTCCCTCCCATCGTCCCACCCCGGCTGGGCACTGGCCATAGAGCAGCTGAGGGCCTTCGGAGAGAACCCGTGCAGCCTCCTGTAGGTGGCAACACTGCCACCTGTTAGACCAGTGGGGCTGAGCCAAGGACTGGAAGAAGGAGGAGGCAGACAACTCGGAGAGGAGCTGGGAAGCAGTGCAGTGCAGAGCGGAGCTGCCGCTGAGAAAAGGTGTGAGGGCTTGGGAAGGCTTGGGGTTACAGCCGGGGCTGGCGGGGTGGAGACCGGCTCCCACTCGCAGGGATTGGGCCCAGGGATTGAGCAGCACCCCAGCTCAGCTCCCCTGATTGAGGTTTTCAGACTGCTTAGCTCCTGGAGGGAGGTGGGACTCTGGAAGGCAGTGTCTGGGGTCCAGGGGCAGGACCTTAAGGGAGGCAGGGGGTGTGGATGGAGCCCGGGGCAGGCTCTTG
>NW_027531920.1:535364-538018 GCF_008692635.1 Crocuta crocuta
TCTCCTTTCCCAAGGAGGGCAGTTTCAGGAGCAGCCACACCCTCCCTCCTTTCAGGGACCCTGCCACACTGTACCCTGTAAGACTCCACAGCCTTAGGGGAGCCCCATGGCAAGGGGTCAGGTCCCTCAGACCACACACATTTGGGGTAAATCCAGGGGCTCCTTTACACACTCCAACCTAGTACCAACAGCCACTAGTGCACACACGCATACAAAGCTGACACAAATCGCACACCCTCTCAATGTAGAATGACGATCACACAACCAGCCTAGTTTGGGGATCAGTAAGCCAGCCAGCTCTCAGCCTGACCCAAAAGCGCAAGGTCCAATGATCCCCAGCCCCAACACAACCACACCCCCCCACACACACCTTTGACCGGTATTTGTTGTACCTTCACCCAAGCGATCTCAGAGGGTGGGGCCCCTAAAACAGGGAAGGTGGAGACTGGGTTCCCGGCTGGGGTGGGGGTATGACTGGGCAGGAAAGGACAGGACTCGGGTGAGAGGGCTTAGATTTTCCAGGTGTGTGCAGGCGGGAAAGCGTTCCTTCAGGAGGCTGAGAGTGACCCAGGCAACCCAATGCCTTCAAGTCTTCCTGTTATTGGCAGTGCCCCCTGCCCCCCGGGGAAGTGAAGACCGAGAATCTTATAGTCGGGGCTTTGTGGTGTGTGCGACCTCTGTATCCATAGCAACTAGCCAACTAGCCGACCTCCCTTAGCCCCAGGTCAGAACTAGAACCTCTGCTTCAGGTTGCCCTTGGTTCCTGGGGTGGAAGGCTCCCTACCATGGTGCTGCCTGAAGCTTGGCCAGATCTGCCTCAACTTGCTAACTTGAATTTGCCCCACCCCGGGCAGTTTCTCCTTGGGCAAGCGCTCTATCCCCAAAGCTGGATGCACGCTGTTAAATGGGGAGGAGTTGGAGAGGGTGGGTATGCACCCTGCTACCAAGAGGCCCAGTCTCCTGGTGGTCCCGCCGACTTTCCAGGTATCCAGATTAAAGGGAAAGAAAGACCCCAGAGATTATCCCCCTTTGCTCACCTCCTCATCTGATCCGGCACTTCAGGCAGCCCCATGACCTCCGTTGCCGAGCAGCAGCGGCCCAGGCTTCTGCTCCTCCCCCAAGCTCCTCAGATACACTGGGAGGGAGGCTGGGATCTGCCTTCTGCCAGGGTCCCTGATGGCCCAGTGTCCCTTCCCCCAGGCCCTCGCCATGGCCGAGTCCCCCGGCTGCTGCTCCGTCTGGGCCCGCTGCCTCCACTGCCTGTATAGCTGCCACTGGAGGAAATGCCCCAAAGAGAGGATGCAAACCAGCAAGGTGGAGTAGGGGTGGGGGGGACTGGAAGTCGGAGGCAGAGGCCGCCTGGAGGGGATAAGGAGGCCACGTGTGCTCAGAGGCAGCTGGTGGGGGGCGGGAGGAAGGGGCTTTCTCTCCCCAGGAAGAAAATCTCTCTGCCTGAGGAAGAGAGCAGAGCAGCCCAACGCCTGGCAGGAAGCCCCATGAGGCTGCCATCCGTTGGGGACTCTGAGCTGGAAGTGGGGATCGGCTGTGAGCTTCTCTCCTGCCCCTTTGCAGTGCGACTGTATCTGGTTTGGCCTGCTCTTCCTCACCTTTCTCCTCTCCTTGGGCTGGCTGTACATCGGGCTCATCCTTCTCAATGACCTGCACAACTTCAATGAGTGTGTCACGGACCCCCCACCCCATACGTGTTAATCTACACCCCACCTTGGGACCCCTGGGTGCTCAGTCATTCCCGGCCCTGCCCAGCTGCCCTGCTACCCAACCTGCGTAGACAACTCCCCCACGAAGTCTCCCCAGTCCTTGGAGCCCCTGGCCCCACGAAGGGCTTCCCCCTCACTCCCTTCTAGTCCTCCTTCTGGACCCACCCACCCCAACTCCCCTCGGGCCACTATTAACACCCCTTCCCCCATTCAGCACCCCTCTCTCCCCTCCCACAGATTCCTGTTCCAACACTGGGGACACTGGATGGACTGGTCCCTGGCATTTCTGCTGGTCATCTCTCTACTTGTCACATATGCATCCCTGCTATTGGTGGGTCAGGGAGCAGCCCATCTAACCCCCACCTCAGTCCTCCCTTCCCGCTTAGCTTTGACCTCTGGCCACTGAGGGGAGGGGAGGGGGGAGGCGTCAGCCTGGGAACCCACCTCGGTGACCCCTCTTGGCACCTCATTCCTCCCTCCACCCCCCGTTTCCAGCTCCTGGCCCTGCTCCTGCGGCTCTGCGGCCAGCCTCTGCATCTGCACAGTGTCCACAAGGTAAGGGTGCAGGTGGGAGCGAGCGGGAAGAAGGGACCACGGGTCCCAGGGCTTAGCCAGCTATTTTGCCAAGCGCCTCCATATTCTACGCATGGACTCAAGCTCAGGACCTGAAGCCCAGTAAATATTTGTTGAGTCAAAGAAGGAGCGTAGATGAGCCGGGGGAAAGAGAGAAGGGACAGCCCAGGGAGCCCCAGGCTCACAAAGAAGACCCCATTCTTCTCTGGTCCCCCAGATGCTGCTGCTCCTCATCATGCTTCTTGTGGCCGCTGGCCTCGTGGGACTGGATGTCCAATGGCAGCAGGAGTGGCGTAGCTTACGTCTGTCACTGCAGGTGGGTGGCTGATCTCTAGTGCCTAGGTGGGAGCCCTGGCCTACGGC
>NW_027531920.1:538121-545406 GCF_008692635.1 Crocuta crocuta
AGGCCTACGGCCAGCCTCTGGACATATCTTGCTCCCTGGTCCCCCACGGCTGCAAGTAGCTCTGAACTCCAAAAGTCAGGTCCTAGGAGAAGGAGAGGGACGCTAGAGAGAAGACCCCTCCTCACCAACTCTTGTCCACAGGCCACAGCCCCGTTCCTTCATATTGGAGCAGTTGCTGGCATCACCCTCCTGGCCTGGCCTGTGGCTGATACCTTCTACCGTATCCATCGAAGAGGTGCCAGCTCCACTCCCCAACATACCCTCGCCGGCCATCAATGCTTCTGCCTCCTGCTGCCTGTTTCACTGTACCCGCACTCTGCTTTCTGTCCCCAGAGCTCACCCGTTGCCCCTTCTCTATAGCCTGCCCCCCACTCCCCACAGGTCCCAAGGTTCTGCTACTGCTCCTATTTTTTGGAGTTGCCCTGGCCGTCTACCTGGCACCACTGTGCATCTCCTCACCCTGTATCATGGAACCCAGAGATTTACCCCCCAAGCCTGGTCTGGTGGGACACCGAGGGGCCCCCATGGTGAGTATCGGGTACTATGCTGGTAGGGCTAGGGCGGGAAGGGTCTGCTCCTCCAGGCCGCAGCATTCAGGCCTGCGGGGTCCCAGGCTGCCACCCTCCTCTGCTACCCTCCTACCAATTCCCTTTCCAAGCTGGCCCCCGAGAACACCCTGATGTCGCTGAGGAAAACAGCCGAATGTGGAGCTGCTGTGTTTGAGACTGACGTGATGGTCAGGTCAGAGAACTGGGGGACAGAGGGACACAGTAGGGGAGCTAGATTAATGATGATCAGCCCTGGAGCTCAGCCCTCTGCCACCGCTTGTGCCCTCAGCTCTGACGGGATCCCCTTCCTCATGCACGATGAGCACCTGAGCCGGACCACAGATGTGGCCTCCGTGTTCCCAGCCCGGACCTCCTCCCACAGCAGTGACTTCTCCTGTGCTGAACTGAAGAAGCTCAATGCCGGAACCTGGTTCCTGGAGGTGAAGACAGCCTCACAAAAGAGGCAACCACCTGCAGAGGCGCTTAGGGGAGGGTTCATTTATTGATAAGTATTTTCTGAGCCCTGTGCTGAGCAACAGGTATAGAGTCTCTGCCCTCAACTCTGCCCTCACTCCCTCTAAGGAAAGAAGAGAGCTTAGGCAACAGGCTATCAGAATAGGAAACCTAGAGCGATAACAGTGTCTTTAGTAAACAGAGAGGAGAGAGAGCAAAGGCACTGTTTGGCAGGGTGGGTGTGGGAGAGGATCAGGAGTGGTTTCACAGGAGAGAATGCCTGAGCAGGGACGAGAACGGCCAAAGCAGGCATCAGCAACTCTAGCCAGACGCAAGGGCCTATGTAAAGCCCAGAAGTGTGAAGAAGCCCAGAAGTATGAAAAAGTGGCTCGGTGCAACTGGGAGATAAAATTCGTGGGAGTAGTGGGAGCGGAGATGGGCAAGGGGAGCAGAGGCTTGGTCTCAAAGGGCTTTGAATGCCAGCCCCTTCCCAAAAAGAATGCTAGGCCCAGAAGTGTGGGCTTTGGTTCTGTAGGTGACAGAAAATATTCGTGAGGATACTTTATTTTCTCAGTTCCTCTCTTGTCCTGCTTTTAAAAACAATACATGTTGTTGGGATGAGCACTGAGTGTTATGTGTAAACCAACCTGACAATAAACCATTTAAGGGAAAAAAAATAAAAAATAAAAATAATACACGTTGGGATGGATGCCTGGGTGGCTCAGTCAGTTAAGCGGTCGACTCTTGATCTCAGCTCAGGTCTTGATCTCAGGGTCATTGGGCTCCACATCCAGTGCAGAGCCTAATTAAAAAAAGAACAATAATACTTGTTTCTCATAAAAAATTAAACATTAGAGAAATAACCTAAAAATTTAAAAGTCTCCCATAATCNATACATAGATACATACATATACACATATATATGTACACACACACTTGTCATGTTGCACCAATAGGATCACTTCATACATTCTTTTGCAACTTGACCGTCTTTTCATTTAACTCTATATACAATGACATGTCAAGCGATTAAGACCAAGGGCTGTCTGGGTTTGAATCCTGGCTTCACCACCTACTAGCTATGTAAGCCTGGGCAACATTCCTTAGTCTCTCTGTGCTTCACTTTCCTCATCTGTAAAATAGGCATAATAATAGTACCTACTTTGTGGGATTATTGGGAGGATTAAATAAATCAATGCACATAAAGTACTTCTAACACTGCCTGGCACATAGTAAATACTTTATAATAAGTATTAGATAAGGTTGCTTTTTCCATGTCAGTGGTTAGGAGGCAAGGTCATTTGTTGATTACAAGGGGGAGGGAGCAGAGTGGCAGAGGTTTGGAACAGACACTAAGAATGGAAGAAGGAATAAAACAAGAACAAGTGAAAGGATGATTAAGTGGGGCACCTGGCTGGCTCAGTCCGTAGAGCACGTGACTCTTGATCTCAAGGTTATGTGTTTAAGCCCCGCATTGGGTGTGGAGCTTACTTTAAAAAAAAAAAAAAAAGATGATTAAGTGGCATTGAAGGTAAAAGAAGACTACATAGTGGCGGTCTGCATGATGTGCTCTGCCCCCCCCCCAATTCTTGGGGGTGAGGGAGGCGTAC
Source organism: Crocuta crocuta (assembly GCF_008692635.1). NCBI lineage: Eukaryota > Metazoa > Chordata > Mammalia > Carnivora > Hyaenidae > Crocuta > Crocuta crocuta. The sequence continues at coordinate 540,733 of NW_027531920.1, forward strand.
TGTTAGAGAATTTAATCAGGGTTTGGGAATTTGTGGGGCAGGCAGGGCAGGAAAGGACTTGAGGGTGGTGCGGAAAAGTAATTCAAGCGGTAGATGGGCGGGGGATGTAGGTGTGGCAGAAGGGGCTGAATGATTGGGCGTAACCCAAGGGGCCAAGATCCCAGAGGTCTCCCTGAGACTAAAGAGAAAATGCAGTGGGAGTGAGGAAGTTAGGAAACCAGGAGGGTAGGAGGTTGGGGTCACAGACTAAGGTGTTAGAGGGTCTAGAAAGGGCCATGGTTTGGAGAAAGAGAGACCCTGGGTCAGCAGTGCACAGAAGCCGGGCGCCAAGTAGGGGAAACGAGTGAAGATGGTGAGGGTGGGGGAATGGCCTACAGGCTTCTCCCGGTCTTGAAACAATTTTCCTGTTCTCATAGAGGCAACCCTTCTGGGGGGCCAAGCGGCTGTCAGACCCTGATCGGAAGGAGGCTGAGAACCAGACGGTCCCAACGTTGGAAGAGCTGCTGAAGGAAGCTGCAGTCCTTAACCTTTCCATCATGTTTGACCTGCGCCGCCCCCCACGAAATCACACATACCATGACACGTTTGTGAACCAGACACTGGAGACTGTGCTGAGTGCAAGGGTGCCCCAAGCCATGGTGATATTTCCAGGACCTCAAGTGCTCCCTCTTGCCCATCTCCCCACCCCCTGCCTTCCCTAGGACACGGTGCCAATTTTGAGGCTGCCCCCTGCCCCAGGGCCCCACCTCAACTCATATACCCCATTCTGTGGTCAAACCTCTCTGCCCCTGCCCCTGGAATCCCCAAGCCTTCCCCAGCTTCATGCCCTTCTTCCCTGAACCACAGGTCCTTTGGTTACCGGATGAAGACCGTGCTAAGGTCCAACAACGGGCACCTAGAATGCGCCAGATATATGGACAGCAGGGAAGCAACAGAACTGAGAGGCCCCAGTTTCTCAACCTCCCCTATCAAGACCTGCCACTGTTGGATATCAAGTGAGTGCCAGAGGAAAGGAGCCAAGGGGACCCCGTGAAGCTTAATGGTAGGGAAGAGCCACCTCGGGGAGGGTAAAGGCCATTCATTCACTCACACATACAACACATATTTATCAATATAGGTAACACTTGCTATGCGAAAGGCACTCTTTGTTGCAGGCTTTGAGCATACTAGTGAAAGAGACAGACAATAAGCTGAATGAATTACATGTGTACTGGATAAATGATATGCAGATGATAAAACGGGGAGATGTAGTAGAGCAATTAGGGTTGGGAGTGGGGGCCAGAGAGGGGCCACATTAGGAAAAGTAGCTAAAGAGGTGATGTCTGGACTGAGACCTGACAGGTCACAAGGAGCTAACGAGAAGAGCTGTGAGATCAGAAACAGCAGCCTAATAAAGCAAGGGGAAGGTAAGGCTTGGGAGACAGGCAGGAGCCCAATTGGGTAGGACCTTGTGGGCCACAAGAACAGTTTTAGCTTTCATTCTTCACCAAGGAGATAAGTGCAAGGGAGGATGGATCGAGGGGAGAGAGGCAAGAGAGTCCCAGATGTGAGCCGGGCCCCAGAAGCTGACCCAACCCGTAAACATGATGGACTGCAAAGCGTGCAGTAGCCAAGGTCTCTTCTGATGTCCTTGTCGTCAGAAAGAAAAAAAACATGGACTGTATGATAGCCCAGTTAGCATAAGTATTTCAAGGACCTTTCCCACAAGCTGTCACCATGGAGCCGGCNGACATGAACTGATAATGAATACACCGGTGATGAAATTGAGGCCCCCCAAAGGTCTAAGCACTCTAAGATGATGGACCAAATATACCGGGATGAAGCACAACAGGGATAGATGAAAAGACCTACATCGCACTCCAAAAGAAGTTCCATTGCACAAAGACAAGAGACTGGCATCAGCAGGAACATGCGTGAAAAAGACCAGGGCTCTGACTGAATAATGTTCACATCGAGTCATCAATGGCATGCAACATCGCCAAAACTAACGTGACCCTGGACAGCCTTCATACAGGCACAATGCCCAGAAGGCAGTAGGAAGTTTTGCTGGGCCAAGCCCACCTGGTATATCATGTTCAAACGCAAGCCCCCATACTTTGAAAAGAACATTGAGAGGCGCACCTGGGTGGCTCAGTCAGTTGAGCGTCCAACTCTTGACCTCGGCTCAGGTTGTGATCTCACAGTTCATGAGTTCGAGCTGACAGCATAGAGCCTGCTTGGAATTCTCTGTCTGTCTCTCCGTGCCCCTCCTCCACTCATGCTCTTTCCCTCTCTCTCAAAATAAACAAACTGATTTTTAAAAATAAAAAAAGGAACATTGATAAATTGAAGTAAGGTCAGATGAGGAGAGGTTTATATGGCGAAGGGAATGATAACCCAGGTCCCAGCCCTGGATGAAGGAACTGGGGCTGTCGGGCCTAGAGAGGAGGTGACTCGGGGACATGGTCATTGTTCTTCAGACCTCTGAAGGGCTGCTCGTGGGACAAAGAAGAGAGACACAGTCGTGTGGTCCCAGATGGCAAAGCTAGGACCCGTAGGTGGAATCCACCAGGAGACAAAGTTGAGCTCTGCAAAGAAAATTACTTTTGCTCAGGGGCTGCCATGTAAAACTAGAACTGAGACTTTCTTGGCAGTGACACTGTGGCTTTGAGCACAGACAGAGGCTGCTTCCTGTGCCGCAAGCCCCATGATCCTAGATGTTCCCTGTTTCTCTCCCATCCCCACAGGGCACTCCACCAGGATAATGTCTCGGTGAACCTATTCGTGGTGAACAAGCCCTGGCTCTTTTCCCTGCTCTGGTGTGCAGGAGTGGACTCAGTCACCACCAACGACTGCCAGCTGCTGCAGCAGATGCGTTACCCCGTCTGGCTTATCGTAAGGGCTCTGGGACCGTCACCGCTCCCCTTCTCCCATCCCTGGCTCTCCTTAGCCCTGCTCCTCTCTTCCTTACATATTTGCCCCCATATACCACCTTTGGGCCTCTGGCCACTGACAGGAGCCTCTTCTTATTCCCACAGCCCCCTCAAACCTACCTAATGATGTGGATCATTACCAATTGTGTCTCCACCCTGCTGCTTCTGTGGACCTTCCTTCTCCAAGGGTGAGTGCTTCATACCTCAGCTTTCTGGGTCTTCACGCCCCCCAGGGTCCTGGTGATGGGGCCAATTCAGACTCCTACATGCTTCCCGGAGCTTGGGGTTTGGTTCTTTAGAGATTTTTGGAGCCTTCCTGTACACAAACGTGTACACAAACTTCCTGTACACACACTGAACCTGGGAAGGGCAAGTTTGGGGGAACCTGGGATCAAAAGGCCATGCCTGCAGCTGGCTGAACTCACAATGGGAAGCTTTCTCTCTCTCTAGGAGATGTAAGAAGGAGAGAGAGAAAACTGGTAAGAACCTTCTCTCCTCATCTCATTTTTCCTCCTCCTATAGCCTACTCTTTGGTCACTGCCTATATGTCTTCCCCTCTCCCCACCCCCTGCTCCAGGCTTAGAAACAGCAGTGCTGCTGACCAGGATCAACAATTTCATAATGGAGTGAATGCCCAGCCCTGGACTCCCACCTACCAGAATCTGAGGCCTCTCTGGATTGGCTTACAGCAAGGGAGAGAGAGCGGCTGAGATGGAAAGTTGGTGGGGCTGGGGTAGGGTAAACTTTGTCAACCGGAGGTTTTGAACTATGAGGGCCCTCTGCACAGATGGTAGGCATGCGACAAGCCTCCATGGAGTCTGCTCCCCTTAGGGCTTTGACCTGAGGTTAGGTTAGGAAGACAGTGACTCACGGGAAGTTTCTCTGCAAATGTAACAGCGGAAATGGGAAGGAGGTGGCCAAGATAATGTTTCAGACCTGTGTGCAAGAGTTCTCGAATAGAAGACACAGGGTGTTTCAGGGATGGGATAGCTTGGACCAGTGACTGAAGGAGATGACAAAATGGCCTTTCCTGGTGAACTAAGATGTTGGAGTCACCAATCCCCCTCCATTCACTGTCTCCCCTGACCCCTGCAATTTAGCTGCTTTCCTGCCTAGATGCTGAGGGCTAGAGCCCATCTAGTCATTTAATTCCGTGACTATAACTGGCTTTTTGCTGTGCACAACCTTTTCTTCAAAACAGGTCGGTTCCTGTATGGTGTCAATCTACTTATTCAATGAATTTAACTCCTGTTTTGTGGTACTCTAATCTTTTCCGCGCCGGGGCTTGGTGGGAGGTGCACGTTCCATCCTCGGTTGTATGTGACGTGAATGACACTGAGGGGTTATCACGGGGAGATGCTTGGGCTGGAGGGGGTAGGGCTGCAAGGAAGGGCTACCAGAGGGGAAGCGGGAGAGCAGCCGTCACGGGACATTCTGGGTGGCCGAGGTACGCCGCTCAGAGTGAGTTGCGTTGTAGCTCCNCACCTGTTTTCCGTGCCGGTTGGGGACCTGTGTCCTTGACTCCAGACCCTGAGGGTATATAGTCCGATTTCCACAAGTTCTCGCCTCCATGGGCTGTGCGTGCAGGGTCTGGTTCCCAGGCGCGCCTTCTCCTCGAGGAGCAAGCCCCCCCTGTGTGTTTGCTGCTCGCGAGTTCCTGGGCTAACACAGTTAAGGAGACCAGTGAGGAGCTGATCTACGATGAGGCTTCTGGTAGAAGGGGGAGGGAGGAGCTAAAGCAAACACAGGGACCCAAGCGGTC
>NW_027531920.1:545419-545566 GCF_008692635.1 Crocuta crocuta
TGACCACTCCCCCCCCCCGCCGCACCAAGTCACCCCGGTTCGCGTCGCCACACGAAAGGAAATCGTATGAAGACGCTGGCGAGGTCAGGAGGTTCGCGTCTCACAATTCCTCCTTCGCCAGACTGGGACCTGGGGCAACACTAGCGC
>NW_027531920.1:546971-550818 GCF_008692635.1 Crocuta crocuta
GGTCTCCTTCACACGCTACCCTTTGAAACTCCATTTTCTTAGTTTTCCCTGTTCCCGATCCACCCCTCAATCCGACCAACTACCGGCCCCAGCTCCGGGGCGAGCACCCTGTCCGATACTGCAGGACTGTCACCTCTTAGCGTGTGCCTTCACCCCGCTCCCCTACTTTTCTGTCCCTGCTAGGCGCCCAGCCTCACAGCCAGGCAGCTTCTTCCTCCCCTCCCCTTCCGATCTGATCCCGACAACCTCCAGGGTCTTCAACCCCCGTGGCCTCAGCCTCTCGGCTCCCAGGCTCTCAGCGGCAGTCTTGTAACCTCAGAGTCCAGACGCCTGGCCAGAATGCCAGGTCCCAGTCCCAGAGCCTAAACCCTTACGCCGAGCCCCTAGCCTTGAGTTCCTGGCCCTGGGCCTGCCGCCGCCTNAAAAACTTGAGGGCGGAGGGCCTCACGGAGCTGCTCGTTGGGGCTGGGGTGCAGTTACTCTCCGTTATTTTTAGGTGCTGAGTCACAGCTCCTGGCATCCGGGTTTGGGGCTAGCGGGCTGGGCTAGGGGGGCTATTAATAGAGCTGAGGCACAGCCCCGACCCAGTTCAGTTTGGAAGCACAGAGAGCAAGGAGCCTCCCTCTGTCACTATGCCCTGTGGAGATGTCGTGGACTGAGGCGGTAGCTGGACCAGTACTTCTCTGGCTACCAGTATCTCAGCCTGATGTCTCTACCTTGGAACTCTTGAGGGAAGGCCCACAGTGATACTTCTGAGCATAGCTCTCCCCTAAGTGTGCCATGGCTTGGAGTCCTGCCACAACGAAGCTCCTGTTGTACTAGCTGAGTGAGGAGATGCGTCCCAAGTAGGGCAGTTATTGTGGCTAAAGCCTTGGCCTGCCTGGACCTACTCTTGGGCTGGAATACTAGGTCATGCGGAAGAAAAGCTGTGGATTTCTGGTCCCCGAAGGCCCTCATAGGGATGGGGCGTTTCCGGACGGTCCTCAGAGAGGGGGCGTAGAGCCGAGAATTTGCTAGCCACAAACCAGACACAGCACTAGAAAGCTGCTGAATTCTGTTTACCACCTGCCGATTCTCCTTTTTATGTCTTTCCCTCTTGTTGGACTCTGTCCCTACTCACAGGGGTCAACAGACCTCAGGATCTCTCCCAACTCCATGGAGGAACCTAATTCAGGAAAGCCACTGAGAAACTTGTCTCCACCAAGATATGAATGATCGTTTATGCATATTGTCATCTCAATGGAGACGTTCCCGTGGGCTAAAGTAAGAATTCCCTAATCTGTACACTGGGAATGGTGGGAAAATCTTTTTTTTCTCTTCATAGTTTACTGTCAAGTTGGTTTCCATATAACACCCAGTGTTCATCCCAACAAGTGCCCTCCTCCATGCCCATCACCCCCCTTCCCCTCTCCCCCGCCCTCATCAAATCTTGATACTTTACTGGACTAATCACCAAAATTATTCCCACCCACGCCCAGTGTGCTAGAATTCCCATTCACCGAGGATGCACACCCACAGCAATGTCCCCTATTTACAAACCAGAAACTTCTACCTTCAAGTGACCCAGATCTCCAGCTCCCAGGTGAAACCAGAGGGCTTACGGACAAAGTTGATTGCTTCTCCACGCACAAAATCCGTCCAATTTGTAAACAGCTCTGACTTCAAGAGTGACCCTAGATCATTAGCAGCAGGCCAGTTGGGTCAATTTGCTTAGGGCCCCAGTGAGACGGTGGCTGACATGAGAAATGGTCTCTCTCTTCCTCCCAAATCCCCTTGCTTACTCCTTGGTGGCTTCAGTCTGCACCGGCCGCCTGGTTGCCTAGCAACTGCAGCCGCCGGCAGGGGCGTGGGGCTGCTTTCGGCCTGTAGGGGGCGCCTGTCCCCCTGGGGCCTCAGGCTGGAGCTCTAGCAGTTTCGAGGGTGTGCCAAGTGTCAAAGCATCTCAGGGCTGTCAGAGTCCTCCCAGCCTCGCCAACCCAGTCCAGTCTGAGTCCCTCTGGAGTGAGTGGGGAGAAGCTCACTATGATTCTAAAGGGATTTTACTCATATTCATTAAAAATGAAAAGATGAAAGAGAGAGGGTGGGGGAGAGAAAGCGAGAGGGGGAGACAGAGTGAGCTTAAGGAAGCAAGTGCAAGCTAGAGACCAAAAGAGAGAGCGAGAGCCCGATGGAGAGCAAAAGAGAGTGAGGAGAGTGAGAGAGAGAGAGCGAGTGAGAGAGAGAGAGAGAGAATCAGTCAGTAGGGATGGAGCATGGGAAGGGCAGTTTGACCCTCTCCATTCTCTCCAGGCTTAGCAAGGCTTATTCCTCGATCAGAACAGTTCAGAGGGCCCAGGCTATAGGGGGCTTTTTCCCTGAGCCACTTTTAGGATGTGGAAAAAAGAGCCTAGCACTCTATATTGTCAAACTGCTGGGCATATATATAAAAGCTTCAAGCTCCTAGGTTACCAGCCTAGCCTAGACTTGGTCAAGTGTACCAGGGAATGTGCTACGTGTTTTACATTTAATCCTCGCACACAAAAAACACACCTATGATTATATCCATTTCACAGGTAGATCAACTGAAGCTCAGAGAAGTCATGTTCAAGGTCACACAGCTAGTGACTGTGTTGGGTCTGAGTGACCACAGTGTGCCAGGGTCTAAGAGTCTAGAAAGAAAGCAAGACACCTCTCTCTTTTCACTACCTAATGAACATCTAATCACCTTTCAAGACCAAACTAAAAATGTCATCTTCTTTGTGAAACTTTTCTTAAGTCCTCCCCCCACAAGTAGAGCTGATAACTTGGATTTCTGCACACTCCTCTGAGACAGTACTTTGCACAGGTACTGTGATGACCTGCTTCCACATTTCCAGTTCTCTAACTTTGAGCACCTCAGTGACAGGGTCTGTTGACTAGTCATCTCCATCTGGATGTCTAATAGACATCTCAAACTCAACATGTCCAAATCTGGTATCTGATCTTTCCCCCCAGAATGACGACTCCTAACGCTGTCCCCATCTCAGTCAATGGCAGTTTCACCTTTCCAGTTGCTCTGGCCCAAAGACCTTGGAACCACACCTCATATCCATTCCGTCAGCAAATCCTAGTGACTCTCTCCTCAAAACACAGGTCCCCGTGAAATCTTTCATAAGCTGAAATGGCAAAAAAAAAAAAAAAGCAATTACCATTAATGTAGTATATATGCTGCTGAAGTGAGCACAATTACCATTAATGTATATGCGAAAATTGGGGGGGGGTAGCATTCCCAGACCCAAACAATAACCTTTCTTAGGCTCTTCTGATACCTTAGGTCACATCTTGCTAATGATTGCACAGAATAAAAGGACAAAAAAAAAAAACAGAGAGAGCACAGATGCGCACAGACACAGTTCAAAGCTATGGCCGCCTGATGCTGAGATGCTGAGTGGAGGTCTCCAGGAAGGAGCTTAGCCAGGCTGTTCTTGCTGCTGCCTCTATAACTGCTTGCTGCAAAACAAAAACTGAATGCCATTTTCACTTTTTTTTTTTTAACAAGCAAAAATCCTCTTTGGATTTCTTTCAGTTAGTGAAAACAGGTACCATTGCAGGTCTTTCATAAAAGCAAAGTGGTATAATGCAAACGTTTGAAAAGTGGAGGATACCTGTACATCCAGAATCCAACACTTACAGCGCTACCACCCGGGTCCAAACCACCATTATCTCTCCCCTGAATCACTGCAGAAGCCTCCTGACTGGTCTCACTGCTTCCACCCTAGCCCTCTGTGGCCTCTTCTCCACACAGAAGCCAGAGTGATCTCGCTAAACTCAAGTCAGATCTTGTCAGTTCTCTGCTCAAAAGCCTCCAATGGCTCCACATTTCTTTCAG
>NW_027531920.1:550824-551632 GCF_008692635.1 Crocuta crocuta
TTTTTTTTTTTAATTTTTCGAGAGAGAAGGACACAAGTGAACAAGGGGCAGAAAGAAAGGGAGAGAGGGAGAATCCCACACGGGCTTCACGCTGACAGCGGGACTCGAGATCCCCTGATGTGGAGCTCAAACTCATGAAGCGTGAGATCATGACCTGAGCCTGAAGTCAGATGCTTAACTGACTGAGCCACCCAGGCACCCCATAGCCAAAACCCTCATAATGGCCTACAGGCCCTACACAATCTTGTCCCCTAGTAAACCTCTCATCTCATCTCCTGGTGCTCTTCCCCTCCCTCATTCTGCCCTGGTCACTTGGTCTTCTTTGCTGTTCCTTGAACAAGCCAGATGTACTCCTTACTCAGGACATTTGCACTGGCTGTTCCCTTAAAAGGTATATACCCTTCTCTATGGCTCACTTCCTCACCTCCCTCAAATCTTTGCTCAGGTGATGATGCCTTCTCAGTGAGGCCTACCCTGACCAATCTATTTAAGATAGCCTCTTTTCTNTACCCTTCTCTATGGCTCACTTCCTCACCTCCCTCAAATCTTTGCTCAGGTGATGATGCCTTCTCAGTGAGGCCTACCCTGACCAATCTATTTAAGATAGCCTCTTTTCTAATTTCCAGTTTACAGTAAATACAGNTCGAGCCCCGCGGGCTCTGTGCTGACTGCCAGCTCAGAGCCTGGAGCCTGTTTCAGAGTCTGTGACTCCCTCTCTCTCTGACCCTCCCCTGCTCACGCTGTCTCTCTCTCTCTCTCCTAGAAATACATTAAAAAATATATTTAAAAATATATTAAAAAAATAAAA
>NW_027531920.1:554965-555497 GCF_008692635.1 Crocuta crocuta
AGAGACTTCTAGTTCTGGACCCAATTTGAGTAGATAAACTTCTCCCTATTCCTAACTATAGCTAAAATCCTGGACGTTACATATAAAACAAGTGAAAGAAGGCCCTGAAAGGCGGAGGAAAGCACAGACTTATTAGGAACCCCAGTGACCTGAGCTCAAGGTGGTGAGCTCCCTAGGTTTTCTCATTGCTCCCCTATATCCCAGACTGGTGCTGGAGAAGCCAGCAGCCTGGAAGTGTCAGTAGGCACAGACCCAAAAAAGCCTCAGTAAAACCCTGCTTTCTCTAAAAACTTTTGATGTTTTTTATTTTTGAGAGAGAGAGAGAGTGGGCGAGGGGCAGAGAGAGAGGGGGACACAGAATCTGAAGCAGGCTCCAGGCTCTGACCTGGCAGCATGGAGCCCGATGTGGGGCTCGAACTCATGAACCATGAGATCATGACCTGAGTTGAAGTTAGATGCTTAACCGACTGAGCCACTCAGGCGCCCCAAGAGCCTGCTCTCTCTAGCCAAAAGACCAGGAAATGGGTCGCTT
>NW_027531920.1:555657-557965 GCF_008692635.1 Crocuta crocuta
AACCAAACATCATAGAAACAAAACTGTAGGCCCACCTATGCCAGCAAAGGCCAAGCAGAAATCCAGAGTTTTACTCTCACCAGACTCCCCCAACACTCTCTGGGTTGGTGTCAGAAAAGCCTGGGGGAACCTTTCTGCTCAGGTCATGATCTTGCAGTTCGTGAGTTCAAGCCCTGCATCGGGCTCCGTGCTGGCAGTGCAGAGTCCGCTTAGGATTCTCTCCTTTTCCCTTTCTCTGACCCTTCCCCACTCACTCTCGCTCTCTCTCTAAAATAAATAAATAAACTAAAAAGAAAAAGCAAAAGCTGATTAGGGAGCCTGGATTTCCATTCCCACAGGGTAACATGGCTTCCTCTCCCTGTTGGCTGATATTGGACTGTCAGAGGAGGCCTAGAGGAGAGTCAGGACTTTTAACGGCTATGCTCCGTCTCCTTCCCTGCCCCTCCACTTCCCTACCATCCTTGCCCCTACCTGTACCCCCGACCCATGGTCAGTGGAAGCCACATGGGGAGCAGGAAAGAGGCACTTCAATCCCTCCCAGCCACAGAGGTGTCAGTGGAGGTCTGGTGGGGAGCTGGAACTCCCAATCCTACCCAGCAGCAAGGACTCTGCCTCAAGTGTCAACTGATGCCAATGGGGGAACTTGAACTTCTATCCCTACCTGATAGGAACCGGGCAGCAGCCCCTTCCACTGATGGCAACAGGGTCAGAAAAGCCTACTAAAAACAAGATTTAAATAATCTGGAGTCTCATAACATAATATCCAAAAATATGTATGATGCAATAAAAAATTCACTCATCATACCAGGGACCAGGACACCCTTGTCTTGAATGAGAAATAATCCACAGATGTCAACACCAAGATGACAGAGAGCCTTCAATGATCTGACAAGAATTCTGAAGTGGCCAACATAAAAAACGCTTCAATGATCAATTACAAAGAAGGATGAAACATTGTTTTAAAAGACAGTCTTGGCAAAGAAATAGGAGATATAATGAATAATCACATAGAAATTTTTAGAATCAAAGAATACAGTAACCAAACTAAAAACTCAGTGGATGGGCTTATCAGCAGGATGGAGAGGACAGAGGAAAGAGTCAGTGAACCTGAAAATAGAACATTAGAAATTACCCAATCTGAACAACAGTAGGAAAATAGAATTAAAAAAAAAAAAAATGAACAGCACCTCAGAGACATGTGGTGACTATACCAAAAGACCTAACATTTGTGTCATCGGAGTTCCAGAATGAGAAGAGAAAGCAGGTGGGGCTGAAAAAGCCCTCCAGAAATAATGGCTGGAAATTTCCCAAATTTGGGAAAGACAGAAGCCTACAAATTCAAAAAGCTGCAAAAGGCCAAACAGGATAAACTCAAAGAAACCCATGCCAAAATACATCATGATTAAACTTTTGAAAACAAGACAAAGAGAAAAATCTTGAAAACAGCAAGAGAAACCACACCTTACCTACCGACGGAGGAAAAACAATTCAAATGTCAGTGGATTTCTCATCAGAAACCACGAAGGCCAGAAGGAAGTTGCACAACATATTTCAAGTGTTAAAAGAAGAGAGCTGTCAACGTGGAATGCTTTTACCTAGTAAAAATATCCTTTGGAAATGAGGGGGGAATCAAGATACCCTCAGACAAAAGAAAGCTAAGAGACTATATCACCAGCAGACCCACCCTCAAAGTATGGTTAAAGACAGTTCTCAAAACAGAAAGAGAATGATAAGAGAAGAAATCTTGGAACATCAGGAAAGAAATAATTGAATGAGTAAAAATGGAAGTACACACAATAGACTTTCTTTCTCTTAAGTTGTCTGAATTATGTTTGATAGTGGAAGCAATCCATATAACATTGTCTGATGTGGGGCTCAATATATGTAGAAGACATACTTAAGACAACTATACAATGCTATGCTATAAGTGGGACACAGCAAAGGTGTTTAAAGGGAGGTAAGGTTTCTAAATTTCCCTCAGCCTGATAAAATGGTGACAGGTTGATCTCTGTGGTGACAAAATAATTCTGTATCTTTGTTATCGCGATTGTTACAGGAATCTCCACATGTGGTAAAATGGCATAGAACTCTACACGCATTGTCCTGATGTCATTTTCCTAGTTTTGATATTGTACTATAATTATGTAAGGTGTAATCATTGAGGGAAACTGGGTGAAGGGTACATGGACCTTCTCTGGACTATCTATGCAACTTCCTTGTAAATCTGTAATTATTTCAAAATAATAAATTTTTTTTAAAGATGTGGCCATTCTAGATTAAAAGAGTTTAAAGACACAAACACAATTTG
>NW_027531920.1:558409-560702 GCF_008692635.1 Crocuta crocuta
GATTAGATTCTGATGTTAAAAATATAAAAGGCAGGGCTCTTGGGTGGCTCAGGCGGTTAAGCGTCCGACTTCGGCTCAGGTCATGATCTCACGGTTCGTGGGTTCGAGCCCCACATCGGGCTCTGTGCTGATAGCTAGCTCAGAGCCTGGAGGCTGTTTCGAATTCTGTATCTCCCTCTCTCTCTGATCCTCCCCTGCTCATGCTCGCTCTCTCTCTCTCGCTCTCTCTCTCGCTCTCTCTCAGAAATAAATAAAAAATTTTTAAAAATATAAAAGGCAAGCTTGGGGGAATTTGAATATAGACTAGACATTAGATGCTATTAGATGGTAGGAAATTATTGCTAATTTTCTTAGCTATCATAATAATATTGTGGTCACGTAGGAGAATACAAGATATATGCTGAAGTATTAGGGGCGAAGTGTAATGAAATCTGTAACTTGCAGTTGAATGGTTCAGCAAGCAATGTAGCTAGATGATAGATCGATAGAGCAAATACAGTAAGACAATGCTAGTTGTTGAGTCTATGAGAAAGATACATAGACTCTCATTGTGCTATTCTTTCAACATTTTGTATGTTTGTGGATTTTCATTTTTAAAACATTGGAGAGAATATGTGGAGGATAGATACATAGTAAAATGTTAATAAGAATCCAGGTTGCAATTGGGCGTTTGTTCCCCTGTAAAATTCTTCCCATTTTTCTACATGTTCGAAAGTTTTCATATGAAAATGTAGAGACAAAAAACTTGAAGAAAGAGAATCACAGCCCAGTGTCTTCCCCCTAGCATTCCCAACACCCTCTTCTATGATCGGCTTTCTCTTTTTCCCCACAGCAATTACCACCTTGCATATTATGTAACTCTCTTATTTATTATGCTAGTTTTTGCCTGTATCCTCTCACTAGAAGGTAAGTTCCCCAAGGGCAGGGATTTAGTGTGTTTTATTCTGTTTGCTGCTATATCCCCGAGTCCCAGAACAGTGTCTGCACATAGCAAGTGTCCGATGAATGTTCATTGGATTAAGAATTAATTTCTGGGGGCGCCTGGGTGGCTCAGTCAGTTAAGCGTCTGACTTCGGCTCAGGTCATGATCTCGCAGTTCGTGAGTTTGAGCCCCATGTCAGGCTCTGTGCTGACAGCTCAGAGCCTGGAGCCTGTTTTGGATTCTGTGTCTCCCTCTCTCCCTGCCCTTGCCCCACTCACACGCTGTCTCTGTCTCTCAAAAATAAATATTACAAATTTTAAAATATGGATGAATTTTGGTATCCACAGGACCGAGGTCGAGGTCTTGCATAGGGTAGGTGTGCAATGACTGTTTGTGGAATTGAACTGAGGTCTACATTCTACAGGAGAACTTAGAATAGACCTGTTGTACGAGAGTGGCTCAGAGCGTGGGCTCTTGAATTAAATAGCCGAGATCTGTATCCTGATTCTGTCACTTCCAGCTGTATTACCATCTCTGAACCTCGCTATAGAGGTAATAGCTGTATTGACGTCTCTGACCCCCAATTTCTTGATTGGTAAAATTAAAATAATGACAGTAGCAACCTCGGTAAGGTTTTTGTGTCCATGGGAAGCACTAGGACTTTGTAAAGACTCAATCATTGGTAGCCAGTGACAAAACAAGAACAGCGAAAAGACAGTCTTCCCTGCACGTCGTTCTCGTTCTCCCTCCATCCCCTAATAGGCTGATCCGGAGAGGCTAAGGAGATGTCCTTGGACAAGTGTTCTCAAGTTATTCTCCAGGCCCCCTGGAATGGTTTCTCTCACTTCGGATCTCTTCTTACCTTTCTTTCTGCCCCAGACTCTTTCCTCCTGGCACCCTGAAGCTCTTTCTCCCGTCATAACCATGCAGGAAGAGGGGTGAAGGAGACAGGAGCCTGTGGGCCAGGGACAAGAGCTGAGAACTTTCCTCTCCTTCTGTTCTAGGCTGAGGCCCCTCACTAGTGATGGAAGCAGATCAAGTGTGGTGTTGTGGTCATTTCAAGGCCTAGAGGTTGAGAGAACAATAGTCCTGAGGAGGAGGCACTGGTGGGAGAGTAGCTTTACATGCTGCCCTTTTCCTTGGTCCCCTGTCAAGGAGGACCGCCTTCCTTGCCCTGCCCCGACGTCCCTTTGGTCCGTTCTCTGCTTCAAGTCTTTACTTCTGGGAGCCCCAGCTCAGAGCAAGCCCAGGGACCCATTGAGCATCTTCCTGCAACTCCCTCTTGGAAGTGGGGTGGGGTGGAGTGGGTGAAGGATGGGCTGGAATTGGAGATATGGGGGCGCTAGATTGGAGGCTGAGCGCGCTCGTGAC
>NW_027531920.1:560811-560983 GCF_008692635.1 Crocuta crocuta
CCGCTGCCGCTGCCTGACTCTGCACGTTGATTGGCTGGAATCAACTGAGAAGGGAGCCAGGGAGAGATGCTCTTGACTCCACTCAGATCCATCCTGGGGACCAGTGCAGGAGCGGTCCTCTCAGCACCCAGCCTCTGCCCAGGCTCCCGCTTCTTCTTTGCCGCTGGGCCTT
>NW_027531920.1:563671-563871 GCF_008692635.1 Crocuta crocuta
TTAGCATTCCTGCCGCTGCCGCTGCCGCTGCCTGACTCTGCACGTTGATTGGCTGGAATCAACTGAGAAGGGAGCCAGGGAGAGATGCTCTTGACTCCACTCAGATCCATCCTGGGGACCAGTGCAGGAGCGGTCCTCTCAGCACCCAGCCTCTGCCCAGGCTCCCGCTTCTTCTTTGCCGCTGGGCCTGGCCCCAGGAG
>NW_027531920.1:563961-564957 GCF_008692635.1 Crocuta crocuta
TTCCTGGTCCGAGCAGTGTGAGTGTGCCCGGGAGCCCAGCGGCGGCGGCGGTGTGGAAACCGGCGTGGGCTGGGGGGTCCGGGCGGCGGGGGGCAGTGCCATGCACAAGCACCAGCACTGCTGTAAGTGCCCCGAGTGCTATGAGGTGACCCGCCTGGCTGCCCTGCGGCGCCTCGAGCCTCCTGGCTATGGGGACTGGCAGGGGGCCCNGGGACATATGTGTGTATGTATGTTAAGGTGTGTGGAGGAAGGCAATGGAGCTCCTGTGAATCTATGTAGAGGAGCCCATGTGCCCGGCTCGTCGAGCTTCATCCCTCAATGCCATGAGTCCCTTTCCGTCCCAGTCCCTTTGTGTGTGAATGTGCACATGGACATGTGGGGATGCCTCTCTGAATGTGGAGGTGTCTCTGTAGATGAGGCTGCAGGGATAGCTGTGTTTGCCCGTGTGTGTGGCTACATGTATATGTGTGTGAGCATGTGGCTCAAGTGTGTGCACGCGTGTGCCTGTGCGTGCGTGCGTGTGTGTGTGTGTGTGTGTGGTGTCCCTGGTGAGAGGCGCTTGACAGGCAAGGGAGGGGAGGGGGAGGAGGCAAGAGACACGTCCCAAGCAAGGCTGAGAGGCTGATGAGAAGGACGGTCTCTTTTGTCCAAGCAGCTCTGAAGTGTGTGTGGGCTGGGGGGGCCCAAGGGGAGGGGGTGGGGGGACTGAAGCAAGCTTCTTTGCTCCAGAGCAGGCATGGTGCCTGGAGCCAAGCAAGGGGCAGCTGTCCTGGTGTAGGACTGGCCCCAGCGGGCACGTCCCCCGTGGGTGCCTCCAGATGTGAGAGAACTTGGCCCCCGAGCCCGGACTTGGCACAGCTTGGGAACCCCTGGGTGCTGGGCACAACTCCGGCTTCCACTCCCAGTCTAAACTGCCAGCTTAGAAAATGGAAGGAGCATCTGTGGGAGAAGCAGCAAAATGGAGGCTGGGCCGGCAGAGCCAGGGCCTTGGCATGC
>NW_027531920.1:565372-568253 GCF_008692635.1 Crocuta crocuta
GAATGGTTATTTGGCTCTGTGGCCCCCAGGTTAGGGAGAGAGGAGAAGGAGGCTTTGCTGTTGAGGGCAGGTGCTGACTGCCCCAAGCTGGTGACCGTTCTGGCCGCCTCTGTCCTCCTCTGGGGATAGAAGGTGCTCTCACTCAGAAGCAAAGGTGGGGACTTCTGGGGGGAAAGGAGTCCTCAGTACTGACCTTCTGTCTGTCCACACTTACTGCTTCCCGTGTCCCTTGCCTTGGCTCCTTGCCCTCTCGAGCGAGTCCCCCTCTTTCCTCTTCCCCTGTATCCCGGGGCCCTGCCCTTGCAAGCAAAGCACTCTCTCATGCTTGTCCTGCTCAGCTGGCAGACAGGTTTCAGTCCCAAGGCTGGGCCAGTTGGTCAAGGTTTCGTTGCCAGGGCTGATCCCTAGATGGCTCCTGGCCCCAGAGGCTGGGTCCCTGAGCGGAGCAGTAGGAGGCTGGAGGCTGGACCAGCAGGAGCTGGGAGCCTCTGGGCCTCACTGGAGCTGGGTTGGAAGCATGGCTTATCACATGTGGGCACACATGGTACACCCGATGCATACAAGAGCTGCATGGGTGTCCTTGTGCTTATGTGTGCTGCCTCTTACTTCGGGCAGCTGCTTTGGTTTCAGGGCTCTGAAAAGCTATCGGTTCTTCCTCCTGGGATCAGGGACCAGAGTGGGGCTGGAGCTGGAGCCAATCCCTCCAACTCCCAGGGCTGCAGGGCATAAAGCCCTGGGGTCAGGCCCTGAAAAGGTGGAGGCGTGACTAGCCAGCCCTCCTCCGGCCTTTTCTGTTTCTCCAAGCCAAAGCTGCATGGAGGGGGAGCAGAGCAGGGCATGCGAAGGAGCCCACACCCTAGGTTTGCAGCTCCCTTCAGAGGATGACACCAGGGGTCAGGAAAGGGGCAACGTGGCCAGAGAAAGATGGAGGAGGGGTACTGGGATACCCAGGGGGAGAGGCAAGGGAGTTCCTCCATTCTTGGGGATGAGAGTGGGAGCCAGGGAGCAGGTACTACTTGTCTGTCCAGGGTCACATTTGCACTTGACAATGGCCACCAAGTATGTCTTGTCTGGGAGGCGGGCTGGTCAGAACAACCCTTGTTTCCATCCCCTTCCCTTGCCCCTCCTCCCGTGGCTACAGTATACTGGAGGTCATGGACACTGCTGCTAGTCATCCGTAGGTTATCAGCCTCTCCCTCATGGGGAATCTTGCGCACGCTGCTCCTTTCCCGCCCCTGGCTTTGCCTCTGACTCCCAACCAGACCCTACCCTGGCTTTTTCTGCTGGGAAACACAAAGGGTTCTGGATCAAAAGCCCCTTGGTAGAAACTGGATTTTCGGACTTTGACTCCTTCTGCCCATTTGAAGAATTGGGTTCCTGGGCATACAGAGGAGATACAGAACGAGGTTTCCTGGGGTAATCTGAAGGGTGCAACTCTCCTTTCCTCATGAGTTCTGCTGGGGAAGGAGATGAGCGGCCAAAACATCAGTAGCGTCGGCAACTGGATCTAATCACAAGGGCACCTGGAGATCCAGGTTCTAGCCCCTGCCCTGCCACTAACTCCCAGTGTGCCCTGAGGCACAACCTGTATCCTCTCTGGGCCTCCGTGTCACTATCTGTCACATGAGGGAGGTTGGACAAGATGGTGTCTGCTGTCCTACCAGTTCTGACATGGTGGGAGCCTGTGATCCCTGAGTCAGGGAGAGCTATGATTCAGAAGGGGTACTAGGTCTCCATTGAGGCCACTGGGTGCCCCCCTGAACGCGAGGTGTGGCATGGTTTGCCCTCCATGTTCCATTTCTGCCATCAGGCCTCAGGCCAGGCCTGCACCCCTCCTAGTGAACTCGGAGGCCCTGGAGCCTAGCCTCCCAGTGGGTGCACCGCTGGCTGGCTCAGTCCCAGACAATTGATCTGGGCTAAAGGGGTTTGGCCTGATATGGCTTGAAGCAAGGGAAGGGGTGTGGCCTCAGGGTTAGCCTGTCCCCATCTGTGGCCAAGAGGTGTTCTGGGGTCAATTTGGGCTCCTGCTCCTTGGGGAGTGGGGGAGGAGCAGGTTGACCAGGGGCAGATGGGTGGGAGGGCAGGAAGCACTCAGAGCCTGTGTCTCCCCTAGGTGAATGGCAGCGACGGCATGTTCAAGTATGAGGAGATAGTACTTGAGCGGGTGAGTCTGCCAGGGGGTCAGGATGAAAGGCGAGGGGCGGGTTCAAACCGGAAAGGGAAGGGCCCTGAACCTGGGTCTGAAGACTCATGGGGAGACCTGCGTTGAGAGGATGGGGAAGAGCACCCCTCAGAGGCTGCATACTGCGCCAATCAATCAACCAACTAACAAATATTAATTGACCTTGCTCTCTGAGGCCTGGGGAAGTGGGGAGGGGCTTCGCTCAGGCTTCGCTGAGGCCTCTGTGCTAGAATGGTCAGCACAGGCTGGGAAGATGTGTGCTGGCTTGCCATGGCCCCCTCTGAGGCCTGGAGAACCCACTCTGAGGAAATCAAGGGGATATGAGGGGAAGTGAGGAAAGCAAGAACCCTCCCTCATGCCCCCTGAGTGAGCAGACTGTGCTCCCCTCTGCCCCCTTCTGCAGGGCAATTCCGGCCTGGGCTTCAGCATTGCAGGTGGCATCGACAACCCCCATGTCCCCGATGACCCTGGCATCTTTATTACCAAGATCATCCCTGGTGGAGCGGCTGCCATGGACGGGAGGCTGGGGTGAGGTGGCCTGGAGGCAAGGCTGGGGAGAGCAGGGGCAAGATGGAGATGAGGGGAAGAGGGCTGCCTGGCAGGCTGACCCTTTTTTGTTAGAGCTGAAAGGGGGCAGGGGAGGGGAGGGGAAGGAAGGAGGAATGGGAGAGGGGGGGGAGGGGCGGCGGCAGGGGGCCA
>NW_027531920.1:570288-573169 GCF_008692635.1 Crocuta crocuta
GAATGGTTATTTGGCTCTGTGGCCCCCAGGTTAGGGAGAGAGGAGAAGGAGGCTTTGCTGTTGAGGGCAGGTGCTGACTGCCCCAAGCTGGTGACCGTTCTGGCCGCCTCTGTCCTCCTCTGGGGATAGAAGGTGCTCTCACTCAGAAGCAAAGGTGGGGACTTCTGGGGGGAAAGGAGTCCTCAGTACTGACCTTCTGTCTGTCCACACTTACTGCTTCCCGTGTCCCTTGCCTTGGCTCCTTGCCCTCTCGAGCGAGTCCCCCTCTTTCCTCTTCCCCTGTATCCCGGGGCCCTGCCCTTGCAAGCAAAGCACTCTCTCATGCTTGTCCTGCTCAGCTGGCAGACAGGTTTCAGTCCCAAGGCTGGGCCAGTTGGTCAAGGTTTCGTTGCCAGGGCTGATCCCTAGATGGCTCCTGGCCCCAGAGGCTGGGTCCCTGAGCGGAGCAGTAGGAGGCTGGAGGCTGGACCAGCAGGAGCTGGGAGCCTCTGGGCCTCACTGGAGCTGGGTTGGAAGCATGGCTTATCACATGTGGGCACACATGGTACACCCGATGCATACAAGAGCTGCATGGGTGTCCTTGTGCTTATGTGTGCTGCCTCTTACTTCGGGCAGCTGCTTTGGTTTCAGGGCTCTGAAAAGCTATCGGTTCTTCCTCCTGGGATCAGGGACCAGAGTGGGGCTGGAGCTGGAGCCAATCCCTCCAACTCCCAGGGCTGCAGGGCATAAAGCCCTGGGGTCAGGCCCTGAAAAGGTGGAGGCGTGACTAGCCAGCCCTCCTCCGGCCTTTTCTGTTTCTCCAAGCCAAAGCTGCATGGAGGGGGAGCAGAGCAGGGCATGCGAAGGAGCCCACACCCTAGGTTTGCAGCTCCCTTCAGAGGATGACACCAGGGGTCAGGAAAGGGGCAACGTGGCCAGAGAAAGATGGAGGAGGGGTACTGGGATACCCAGGGGGAGAGGCAAGGGAGTTCCTCCATTCTTGGGGATGAGAGTGGGAGCCAGGGAGCAGGTACTACTTGTCTGTCCAGGGTCACATTTGCACTTGACAATGGCCACCAAGTATGTCTTGTCTGGGAGGCGGGCTGGTCAGAACAACCCTTGTTTCCATCCCCTTCCCTTGCCCCTCCTCCCGTGGCTACAGTATACTGGAGGTCATGGACACTGCTGCTAGTCATCCGTAGGTTATCAGCCTCTCCCTCATGGGGAATCTTGCGCACGCTGCTCCTTTCCCGCCCCTGGCTTTGCCTCTGACTCCCAACCAGACCCTACCCTGGCTTTTTCTGCTGGGAAACACAAAGGGTTCTGGATCAAAAGCCCCTTGGTAGAAACTGGATTTTCGGACTTTGACTCCTTCTGCCCATTTGAAGAATTGGGTTCCTGGGCATACAGAGGAGATACAGAACGAGGTTTCCTGGGGTAATCTGAAGGGTGCAACTCTCCTTTCCTCATGAGTTCTGCTGGGGAAGGAGATGAGCGGCCAAAACATCAGTAGCGTCGGCAACTGGATCTAATCACAAGGGCACCTGGAGATCCAGGTTCTAGCCCCTGCCCTGCCACTAACTCCCAGTGTGCCCTGAGGCACAACCTGTATCCTCTCTGGGCCTCCGTGTCACTATCTGTCACATGAGGGAGGTTGGACAAGATGGTGTCTGCTGTCCTACCAGTTCTGACATGGTGGGAGCCTGTGATCCCTGAGTCAGGGAGAGCTATGATTCAGAAGGGGTACTAGGTCTCCATTGAGGCCACTGGGTGCCCCCCTGAACGCGAGGTGTGGCATGGTTTGCCCTCCATGTTCCATTTCTGCCATCAGGCCTCAGGCCAGGCCTGCACCCCTCCTAGTGAACTCGGAGGCCCTGGAGCCTAGCCTCCCAGTGGGTGCACCGCTGGCTGGCTCAGTCCCAGACAATTGATCTGGGCTAAAGGGGTTTGGCCTGATATGGCTTGAAGCAAGGGAAGGGGTGTGGCCTCAGGGTTAGCCTGTCCCCATCTGTGGCCAAGAGGTGTTCTGGGGTCAATTTGGGCTCCTGCTCCTTGGGGAGTGGGGGAGGAGCAGGTTGACCAGGGGCAGATGGGTGGGAGGGCAGGAAGCACTCAGAGCCTGTGTCTCCCCTAGGTGAATGGCAGCGACGGCATGTTCAAGTATGAGGAGATAGTACTTGAGCGGGTGAGTCTGCCAGGGGGTCAGGATGAAAGGCGAGGGGCGGGTTCAAACCGGAAAGGGAAGGGCCCTGAACCTGGGTCTGAAGACTCATGGGGAGACCTGCGTTGAGAGGATGGGGAAGAGCACCCCTCAGAGGCTGCATACTGCGCCAATCAATCAACCAACTAACAAATATTAATTGACCTTGCTCTCTGAGGCCTGGGGAAGTGGGGAGGGGCTTCGCTCAGGCTTCGCTGAGGCCTCTGTGCTAGAATGGTCAGCACAGGCTGGGAAGATGTGTGCTGGCTTGCCATGGCCCCCTCTGAGGCCTGGAGAACCCACTCTGAGGAAATCAAGGGGATATGAGGGGAAGTGAGGAAAGCAAGAACCCTCCCTCATGCCCCCTGAGTGAGCAGACTGTGCTCCCCTCTGCCCCCTTCTGCAGGGCAATTCCGGCCTGGGCTTCAGCATTGCAGGTGGCATCGACAACCCCCATGTCCCCGATGACCCTGGCATCTTTATTACCAAGATCATCCCTGGTGGAGCGGCTGCCATGGACGGGAGGCTGGGGTGAGGTGGCCTGGAGGCAAGGCTGGGGAGAGCAGGGGCAAGATGGAGATGAGGGGAAGAGGGCTGCCTGGCAGGCTGACCCTTTTTTGTTAGAGCTGAAAGGGGGCAGGGGAGGGGAGGGGAAGGAAGGAGGAATGGGAGAGGGGGGGGAGGGGCGGCGGCAGGGGGCCA
>NW_027531920.1:573192-574737 GCF_008692635.1 Crocuta crocuta
GGCGGCAGGGTGTCATGCCTCTTGGGCTTCCCCCGCAGGGTGAATGACTGTGTGCTTCGGGTGAATGAGGTGGACGTGTCGGAGGTGGTGCACAGCCGGGCCGTGGAGGCGCTGAAGGAGGCGGGCCCTGTGGTGCGGTTGGTGGTGCGGAGGAGACAGCCCCCACCCGAGACCATCATGGAGGTCAACCTGCTCAAAGGGCCCAAAGGTGCGGCCCTCTGGGTTCCTGTGCTCTGGGTAAAGGCCCCTGGTTGGCTCTGCAGGAAACGGAAGGGAACAACCTTATTCCTTGCCTGACTCCCTGTTCTAGCTCACAGGCTTCTTCTTTGACCTTACAGCTCATTCACCTTACTGACCTCAGGGTGGCAGCCTAGTGTCTGGGATCTCTGGGGGGTGCTCCTGTGGGGCCCGGAGACGGCTGTGGTGGGGGGTTGGGTCCGGGACGGACTGAGCACTCTAACTTCTCCTTGTGGCCTTCTCCCACTCCCTTCGGGCCCCCACCCAGGCCTGGGTTTCAGCATTGCCGGGGGGATTGGCAACCAGCACATCCCGGGAGACAACAGCATCTACATCACCAAGATCATCGAGGGGGGTGCTGCTCAGAAGGATGGACGCCTACAGATCGGGGACCGGCTGCTGGCGGTGAGACAACCTTCACAGGGATGCCCAAATGGTAGGGTGGGGACGTGGGGTTCTAGGAGCCTCTCCCTCCACCTGAACCTCACTTAGGGACTAGCATCATGGGGAATTTCGAGAGCACCATCTGAGTTGTGTGCACTCAGATACCAAGGCCCCAGTTCTTTTCATGGCTGGGACTCCCTCACCTGCTCTGTGTCATGCTTCTCCACTTCTCACAGTGCTGTACTAGGCCCCTGCTAGAGCACTGCCCGGTTTCACTGAAAGGGCACCCTTCAGGGTTACCTGGAGAGGCCCTCCCTTCTCCTGAGTGCCAGCCCTAAGTCCTCTCCTCTTCTAGGTGAACAACACCAATTTGCAGGATGTGAGGCACGAGGAAGCAGTGGCTTCACTGAAGAACACGTCTGATATGGTCTATCTGAAGGTGGCCAAGCCAGGCAGCCTCCATCTCAACGACATGTATGCACCCCCTGACTACGCCAGCAGTACGTACCCATCTGCCCCGTCCCTGGCCTGAATCCCCTGCCCCCTGGTTTCTGGAGGGGAAAGAATTCCAACCCCCTTGTTGAGAGAGAGAGAGAGAGAGAGAGAGAGAGCGCTCAGAGGACTAGTGTTCAGGAGAACAGAGTCTACATCCCAGCTCTGCCCCTTATAGCTGGGTGCCCTTGGACGAGTCCCTTTCACCTGTCTTTAGTTTCCTCTTTGGCAAAAAGGAGCTAATGATATATGTGCTGCCTTCCTCATAGGACTGCTGCAAGGATCAAATGAGATCACGGACGAGAAAGCCCTTGGAAAACCGTATTAGGCTATAGAGATGTGAGGGATTATTATTAGTCACACCTCTAGTCATGCCTTTCTTTGTAGACTGCTTGACTTTAGCTCTTTCTAAGACTCAGAGAAGTGAGCCTA
>NW_027531920.1:575095-575332 GCF_008692635.1 Crocuta crocuta
CTCTCCTTGGTGGGGTGGTGGGGTAGGGACCCACATGAAATGGTCTCTGAACTTGTCTCTCCTTTTCTTGATTCCAGCTTTTACTGCCTTGGCTGATAACCACATAAGCCATAATTCCAGCCTGGGTTACCTTGGGGCTGTGGAGAGCAAGGTCAGCTACCCTGCTCCTCCTCAGGGTCCCCCCGCTCGCTACTCACCGATCCCTAGGCACATGCTGGCTGAGGAGGACTTCACCAG
>NW_027531920.1:575441-576156 GCF_008692635.1 Crocuta crocuta
AAGCCGCCGGTCTCCCCTTGTAGTATGGCAAAGAGGAGGAGAAGGCCCTCATCAGTTGTCTTTGGGGTCTGAGGCCCTCTCTCGGCTCCTAGGGCCCTAGGGAGGGACGGAGGTAGCTGCAGGGACAAGTTCCACCATCAGGGGGAGTGCCAAGTGTGTGGCCCCGATCCGAAAGTACAGAGAAAGGGTAGGGTGGAGCGCTTAAGGCGCTGAGGAGGTGGAGGCTGCGGGGGTTTCCTTCCCCGAGACAGTTGCTACCCCCTCTGCTGCAGTCATTCTAAATTAGAGAAAAAGGCAGTGCAGCTGGTGNCAGGGAGGGAGCCTCGCACCCAAGACTGGAGGCAACAAAGGAAGAGTCTTGGACCTGGGGCTCCTCTGATGAAAGATGCTTAAAGTGAAGGCGGTGGGCCAGGAAAGCGTGCCGGGAGTCGGGTTGTATGGCTATACAGGAGCGGCTGTTAACTCTCACCTGATGACACTGACCACTTCCACAGGGATTCCTTAGACATGGTTAGTTGCAGTTGGAGTTCTCCTGTGTTAATTCTCTAAAGTTAGGCTCTTAAGCTCCTTCCAGGGACCTGGGATTTCTTTATCTGTCTCCCACATCACCTGGCAAGGGCACATAGTGGTAGCTGGTGACCAAATCTGTCGTCGGGGAAGGTGGAAGGGGTCGCGGTGGGTGGAATTTTGAGACTGTGGAGGTGGGTGTGTAAAG
>NW_027531920.1:576226-579607 GCF_008692635.1 Crocuta crocuta
TTCCATTGCCCCTAACTGATTCCCCTTGTCATGCGACCCAGGTCCATCACACCGGTGGTGGGATAGGAGACTCTGGGGAGAAAGAAGACCAGTAAATGGGCTCTGAGACGACGATGGTCTCTAGACAGGGTAGGGGTGTGTTGAACTGAGAGAGTAGGGGACTGTCCACAGGGAAGCTGACTCCAAGCCCTCAGGAAGAAGGGAGGGAAGAGGAACTGAAACTTGGCACCTGGCAGAAAACAGCAGCCAAGCAGGTTTCAGAAGAGGAAGGAAGCAACAGGCTACATTACATAGGGACCTAAGTCATTCTGCAGTGATATGGGCCTTGCCCTAGGCTGGCTCTGACAGGGACGACAGTTTATATCCACCTTGTCCTGACCCTTCTACTTCTTTCCCACCAGAGAGCCCCGCAAGATTATCCTGCACAAGGGCTCCACAGGCCTGGGCTTCAACATCGTAGGAGGAGAGGATGGAGAAGGCATTTTTGTCTCCTTCATCCTGGCAGGAGGCCCAGCTGACCTGAGTGGGGAGCTGCGCAGGGGAGACCGGATCTTATCGGTGAGGAGACAAAGGAGAGGTGGGAGGAGGGGAGCTGTGCCAATCAAGAAAGGAGGAGGGGAGATCTTGCTTTCTCCAAGGAACACTTCTTGTTGGGGGGGGGAGGCTGAGCTGGAGAACACTTATATTCTCTTTATAGATGACCTTAGGGAGAGACAGAGACTGAGTCCTTAGCCTTGAGAAGAAAATGAGTGTGTATTGGATCTTAACCCTGGTTGGCACTTCACCCACACAAAGATACTTATTACACTGGAGACGTCATATTCTTTAGGTTCCGTCTTAGGGGCAAGGATGGGAAATTGAGAAAGACATCTGATTAGGCTTAGGGATGAGCTCCCTCTCCTGACTGCTATGACAGAGGACTGCCTTTCTTGCTCTTGGGGCGGCTCATAGCTCCTCTCTTTGGACAGGTGAATGGCGTGAACCTGAGGAATGCAACTCACGAGCAGGCTGCAGCCGCTCTGAAACGGGCTGGCCAGTCAGTCACCATTGTGGCCCAGTACAGACCTGAAGGTAGGAGAAGGAAGGTTGCACGAGATGATTTGGGGAGTTCCGACTTGGCTGTTGCCTTTTCGCCATCATAGGTATCCAAGCCACTTGATCAGGTCCCTTCCACCTTAGTGCATTAACCTCTTCCTCTCTCGTTTTCCTTCTGGACGGGGCGTGGGGAGGGGTAGCTTTGGGCAGCTTGGGAACATCCATCCAAGCAGTGCTCAGAGCCTGCTGGTCAGGGCTGCAGTGCAGCACAGGGCCAGTAGTGGGCAGCAGCCCACGGAAGGAAGCACAGAGACAGGGGCGACTGGAAAAAGGGGAGGGGGCGAGGGGCGGAGGCGCAGGGCTCCGAGGCGCAGAGACGAAACTGTGGCCCAGGAGAGGAGTGGCTCTGGGTTAGAAGGACCTCAGGGAGAAGAGATCTGACCTGTTAAGAGATCTTGGTCCAAACCCCTAAGCCCCCCACTTCCTTCCTGTCATCAGGGTGACTGTGAAAGACCCATAAACGCACTGTAAAGGTGATGCTAAGGCCGTCTGGGTAGGGAGTCGGGAGTGGACCCCCTCCCCCCTACAGGGGCCTCCTTTGTGTTCTCCGGGAGCNNNTCTCCCTCCACTGGGCCCTGTCTGGCCTTCACCTCTTGGCCATCACCTCTCCTCACTCACGAACTGTGCCCCTTTTCGCCCCAGGACCTCTGCCCTCCCCTCGGCCTCCTTTCCTGCCGGCCGCTGCGTCCCCACAGCTCCTTAATCCCCTTCCCTCAGAGGAATTTTCTGTCCCCCTCCCCCACGCGCATTAATCCGCCAAACCTGGCTACCTCTGGGAACACCCGAGATTGGCTTGGTATCCCCAGGACCCCACCCCCACCTACGCTTTTGTTTGCAAGGTCTTCATCCTGCTCCCGACTTCTTTCGCCTCCCCCTCCTCTTCGTAAGTCCGGCCTTTGTCCCTTAGGGCTGCAGCGCCTGGGTTCCTTAGACACCTAGGCCCCGTGGGCCGGTTACTGAGGTGGAGGAAGGGACCTCTCGCGGGCAGGTGCTCTGGTTCCGTGATAAGAAGGGGAGAGGCCGCGAGCCCAGGCGCCAGGCTGTAAGGGATCGAAAGCACTTACCTTTGTCCTTTCCGCCCTCCCCCGCCCCCCTCTCTGGTTCAGTGCCTCCAGCCCAGGGCCCGAAGGGGAAGAAGAGAGGGGCCTGCCACCTTCTGCTCTAGGCCTTTTTGGTGGGGACAGAAATGTGGGAGGTAGCTAACAGGAGAACTTGTAAGTCTGAGGTAATGGGAAAGAGGGATGCAAATGGACACTTTGAGTCATTTCTCTCCATGTTTGGTGGTCGCTTAATGACAAGAAACACACCTTAGGGTTATTGTGGTGTGTGGTTTTTTGTTTTTTTTTTTTAATTTATCCGTGTGCTCTTTGCTTCTCAGTGGAGAGCTATCCATCTTGAGTTTTATTAGCAACCAATCACTTAATGCCCATACCTTAGATAACCGTAGATTCTGCAAAGAAAATGGTTTCGTGTGTGTGTGTGTGTGTGTGTGTGTGTGTAGGAGAAACTGATGAATTTCTTTCGGTTTTGCTCTGTGATGTTGGGCACATGGAAACAGTACTGTGAATTTGTCTGGTGGTAGTGTGTTGGAAACTGGTGACTGCATATTTCTATGAGTTTCGTTGGGAGGATGTAACTGGTTTGCATAAAAAGCTGCAAGTTGTCCATGGTAAAAGGATTCATTCCTGCCACTGTTTATTGCCTTCTGAGCATATTTCTGAGAGTTTATAATGTATGTTGAGGTGCTGTCTTATGTTAGGTCTCTCCACCACTTGCTAAAGCAAAACCTTTCTTAAGAGTTAGTTGAACCATTGTTGGTAAGGCTCTGCTGCCGCAGCCTTATTTCTTTCTTTGGTTTGGTAAATCCAGCAGGGGCCCAACATTTAAAAGCTTTCTGTGTTGTCCTTCTGTTCAAAAATGGGCCCTTAGATACAGGTCCAGAAGGACTATGAAACATTCCGCATTGGGCTCCGAATTTTCTTTGATAAAGTGATAGCTTTAAAAAATGAAGACTCCATGTTGATTGTTTCATGAACGTATTAGGTACTGTTCTTTGGGAAATTGTATCACATGGCCATTTTCAAAATGAATAAACCAAATATATGTCTGTTGGTTAAAACGGCAAAGACTTTGCATGTTATGGACCAAGTAGGTGTTCATTATTTGTATTATGTTCACATAGAATGTGGGAGCCAGAAAGGTTTGCATAGTAGTCCAACCCATCTTTGTGCAAACCGGAACTGGAGAGCAAGGACATGACTTGCCTAAGGTCATGAAGGGGATGTT